>NW_026453655.1:0-300000 GCF_943734755.1 Anopheles moucheti
AGACAGTTTTTGCATGAAAACTCATTCCTGGTGGAACTTCATAGCAAAGTACAAAGTTCGTTTTTGGATGGACAAAATTAGTTGAAATAGACAGTTTTTGCATGAAAAACTCATTCCTGGTGGAACTTACATAGCAAAGTACAAAGTTCGTATCGGATGGATCAATTTAGTTGAAATAGACAGTTTTTGCATGAAAACTCATTCCTGGTGGAACTTCATAGCAAAGTACAAAGTTCGTATCGGATGGGACGAATTAAGTTGAAATAGACAGTTTTTGCATGAAAAACTCATTCCTGGTGGAACTTCATAGCAAAGTACAAAGTTCGTTTTGGATGGACAAAGTTAGTTGAAATAGACAGTTCTTGCATGAAAACTCATTCCTGGTAGAAACTTCATAGCAAAGTAACAAAGTTCGTATCGGATGGACGAATTAAGTTGAAATAGGACAGTTTTTTGCATGAAAACTCATTCCTGGTGGAACTTCATAAGCAAAGTACAAAGTTCGTTTTGGATGGACAAAATTAGTTGAAATAGACAGTTTTTGCATGAAAACTCATTCCTGGTGGAACTTCATAGCAAAGTACAAAGTTCGTTTTGGATGGATCAATTTAGTTGAAATAGACAGTTTTTGCATGAAAACTCATTCCTGGTGGAACTTCATAGCAAAGTACAAAGTTCGTTTTGGATGGACAAAGTTAGTTGAAATAGACAGTTTTTGCATGAAAACTCATTACTGGTGGAACTTCATAGCAAAGTACAAAGTTCGTATCGGATGGATCAATTTAGTTGAAATAGACAGTTTTTGCATGAAAACTCATTTCTGGTGGAACTTCATAGCAAAGAACAAAGTTCGTTTTGGATGGATCAATTTAGTTGAAATAGACAGTTTTTGCATGAAAACTCATTCCTGGTGGAACTTCATAGCAAAGTACAAAGTTCGTTTTGGATGGATCAATTTAGTTGAAATAGACAGTTTTTGCATGAAAACTCATTCCTGGTGGAACTTCATAGCAAAGTACAAAGTTCGTTTTGGATGGACAAAGTTAGTTGAAATAGACAGTTCTTGCATGAAAACTCATTCCTGGTGGAACTTCATAGCAAAGTACAAAGTTCGTATCGGATGGATCAATTTAGTTGAAATAGACAGTTTTTGCATGAAAACTCATTCCTGGTGGAACTTCATAGCAAAGAACAAAGTTCGTTTTGGATGGACAAAGTTAGTTGAAATAGACAGTTTTTGCATGAAAACTCATTCCTGGTGGAACTTCATAGCAAAGAACAAAGTTCGTTTTGGATGGATCAATTTAGTTGAAATAGACAGTTTTTGCATGAAAACTCATTCCTGGTGGAACTTCATAGCAAAGTACAAAGTTCGTTTTGGATGGATCAATTTAGTTGAAATAGACAGTTTTTGCATGAAAACTCATTCCTGGTGGAACTTCATAGCAAAGAACAAAGTTCGTTTTGGATGGATCAATTTAGTTGAAATAGACAGTTTTTGCATGAAAACTCATTCCTGGTGGAACTTCATAGCAAAGTACAAAGTTCGTTTTGGATGGATCAATTTAGTTGAAATAGACAGTTTTTGCATGAAAACTCATTCCTGGTGGAACTTCATAGCAAAGTACAAAGTTCGTTTTGGATGGACAAAGTTAGTTGAAATAGACAGTTCTTGCATGAAAACTCATTCCTGGTAGAACTTCATAGCAAAGTACAAAGTTCGTATCGGATGGATCAATTTAGTTAAAATAGACAGTTTTTGCATGAAAACTCATTCCTGGTGGAACTTCATAGCAAAGTACAAAGTTCGTTTTGGATGGACAAAGTTAGTTGAAATAGACAGTTTTTGCATGAAAACTCATTCCTGGTGGAACTTCATAGCAAAGTACAAAGTTCGTTTTGGATGGACAAAGTTAGTTGAAATACAGTTTTTGCATAAAAACTCATTCCTGGTGGAACTTCATAGCAAAGTACAAAGTTCGTTTTGGATGGATCAATTTAGTTGAAATAGACAGTTCTTGCATGAAAACTCATTCCTGGTAGAACTTCATAGCAAAGTACAAAGTTCGTTTTAGATGGACAAAGTTAGTTGAAATAGACAGTTTTTGCATGAAAACTCATTCCTGGTGGAACTTCATAGCAAAGTACAAAGTTCGTTTTGGATGGACAAAGTTAGTTGAAATAGACAGCTTTTGCATAAAAACTCATTCCTGGTGGAACTTCATAGCAAAGTACAAAGTTCGTTTTGGATGGATCAATTTAGTTGAAAAAGACAGTTTTTGCATGAAAACTCATTCCTGGTGGAACTTCATAGCAAAGTACAAAGTTCGTTTTGGATGGACAAAGTTAGTTGAAATAGACAGTTTTTGCATAAAAACTCATTCCTGGTGGAACTTCATAGCAAAGTAAAAAGTTCGTTTTGGATGGATCAATTTAGTTGAAATAGACAGTTTTTGCATGAAAACTCATTCCTGGTGGAACTTCATAGCAAAGTACAAAGTTCGTTTTGGATGGACAAAGTTAGTTGAAATAGACAGTTTTTGCATGAAAACTCATTCCTGGTGGAACTTCATAGCAAAGTACAAAGTTCGTTTTGGATGGACGAATTAAGTTGAAATAGACAGTTTTTGTATGAAAACTCATTCCTGGTGGAACTTCATAGCAAAGTACAAAGTTCGAATCAGATGGACGAATTAAGTTGAAATAGACAGTTTTTGCATGAAAACTCATTCCTGGTGGAACTTCATAGCATAGTACAAAGTTCGAATCAGATGGACGAATTAAGTTGAAATAGACAGTTTTTGCATGAAAACTCATTCCTGGTGGAACTTCATAGCAAAGTACAAAGTTCGTTTTGGATGGATCAATTTAGTTGAAATAGACAGTTTTTGCATGAAAACTCATTCCTGGTGGAACTTCATAGCAAAGTACAAAGTTCGTTTTGGATGGATCAATTTAGTTGAAATAGACAGTTTTTGCATGAAAACTCATTCCTGGTGGAACTTCATAGCAAAGTACAAAGTTCGTTTTGGATGGATCAATTTAGTTGAAATAGACAGTTTTTGCATGAAAACTCATTCCTGGTGGAACTTCATAGCAAAGTACAAAGTTCGTTTCGGATGGATCAATTTAGTTGAAATAGACAGTTTTTGTATGAAAACTCATTCCTGGTGGAACTTCATAGCAAAGTACAAAGTTCGTTTTGGATGGACAAAGTTAGTTGAAATAGACAGTTCTTGCATGAAAACTCATTCCTGGTAGAACTTCATAGCAAAGTACAAAGTTCGTATCGGATGGACGAATTAAGTTGAAATAGACAGTTTTTGTATGAAAACTCATTCCTGGTGGAACTTCATAGCAAAGTACAAAGTTCGTTTTGGATGGACAAAGTTAGTTGAAATAGACAGTTTTTGCATGAAAACTCATTCCTGGTGGAACTTCATAGCAAAGTAAAAAGTTCGTTTTGGATGGACGAATTAAGTTGAAATAGACAGTTTTTGTATGAAAACTCATTCCTGGTGGAACTTCATAGCAAAGTACAAAGTTCGAATCAGATGGACGAATTAAGTTGAAATAGACAGTTTTTGCATAAAAACTCATTCCTGGTGGAACTTCATAGCAAAGTACAAAGTTCGTTTTGGATGGATCAATTTAGTTGAAATAGACAGTTCTTGCATGAAAACTCATTCCTGGTAGAACTTCATAGCAAAGTACAAAGTTCGTTTTAGATGGACAAAGTTAGTTGAAATAGACAGTTTTTGCATGAAAACTCATTCCTGGTGGAACTTCATAGCAAAGTACAAAGTTCGTTTTGGATGGACAAAGTTAGTTGAAATAGACAGTTTTTGCATAAAAACTCATTCCTGGTGGAACTTCATAGCAAAGTACAAAGTTCGTTTTGGATGGACGAATTAAGTTGAAATAGACAGTTTTTGTATGAAAACTCATTCCTGGTGGAACTTCATAGCAAAGTACAAAGTTCGTTTTGGATGGACGAATTAAGTTGAAATAGACAGTTTTTGCATGAAAACTCATTCCTGGTGGAACTTCATAGCAAAGTACAAAGTTCGTTTTGGATGGACAAAGTTAGTTGAAATAGACAGTTTTTGCATGAAAACTCATTCCTGGTGGAACTTCATAGCAAAGTACAAAGTTCGAATCAGATGGATGAATTAAGTTGAAATAGACAGTTTTTGCATGAAAACTCATTCCTGGTGGAACTTCATAGCAAAGTACAAAGTTCGTTTTGGATGGACAAAGTTAGTTGAAATAGACAGTTTTTGCATGAAAACTCATTCCTGGTGGAACTTCATAGCAAAGTACAAAGTTCGTTTTGGATGGACAAAGTTAGTTGAAATAGACAGTTTTTGCATGAAAACTCATTCCTGGTGGAACTTCATAGCAAAGTACAAAGTTCGTTTTGGATGGACAAAGTTAGTTGAAATAGATAATTTTTGCATGAAAACTCATTCCTGGTGGAACTTCATAGCAAAGTACAAAGTTCGTTTTGGATGGACGAATTAAGTTGAAATAGACAGTTTTTGCATGAAAACTCATTCCTGGTGGAACTTCATAGCAAAGTACAAAGTTCGTTTTGGATGGACGAATTAAGTTGAAATAGACAGTTTTTGCATGAAAACTCATTCCTGGTGGAACTTCATAGCAAAGTACAAAGTTCGTTTTGGATGGACAAAATTAGTTGAAATAGACAGTTTTTGCATGAAAACTCATTCCTGGTGGAACTTCATAGCAAAGTACAAAGTTCGTTTTAGATGGACAAAGTTAGTTGAAATAGACAGTTTTTGCATGAAAACTCATTCCTGGTGGAACTTCATAGCAAAGTACAAAGTTCGTTTTGGATGGACGAATTAAGTTGAAATAGACAGTTTTTGCATGAAAACTCATTTCTGGTGGAACTTCATAGCAAAGAACAAAGTTCGTTTTGGATGGATCAATTTAGTTGAAATAGACAGTTTTTGCATGAAAACTCATTCCTGGTGGAACTTCATAGCAAAGTACAAAGTTCGTTTTGGATGGATCAATTTAGTTGAAATAGACAGTTTTTGCATGAAAACTCATTCCTGGTGGAACTTCATAGCAAAGTACAAAGTTCGTATCGGATGGATCAATTTAGTTGAAATAGACAGTTTTTGCATGTAAACTCATTCCTGGTGGAACTTCATAGCAAAGTACAAAGTTCGTTTTGGATAGACAAAGTTAGTTGAAATAGACAGTTTTTGCATGAAAACTCATTCCTGGTGGAACTTCATAGCAAAGTACAAAGTTCGTTTTGGATAGACAAAGTTAGTTGAAATAGACAGTTTTTGCATGAAAACTCATTCCTGGTGGAACTTCATAGCAAAGTACAAAGTTCGTTTTGGATGGATCAATTTAGTTGAAATAGACAGTTTTTGCATGAAAACTCATTCCTGGTGGAACTTCATAGCAAAGTACAAAGTTCGTTTTGGTTGGACAAAGTTAGTTGAAATAGACAGTTTTTGCATAAAAACTCATTCCTGGTGGAACTTCATAGCAAAGTACAAAGTTCGTTTTGGATGGACGAATTAAGTTGAAATAGACAGTTTTTGTATGAAAACTCATTCCTGGTGGAACTTCATAGCAAAGTACAAAGTTCGTTTTGGATGGACGAATTAAGTTGAAATAGACAGTTTTTGCATGAAAACTCATTCCTGGTGGAACTTCATAGCAAAGTACAAAGTTCGTTTTAGATGGACAAAGTTAGTTGAAATAGACAGTTTTTGCATGAAAACTCATTCCTGGTGGAACTTCATAGCAAAGTACAAAGTTCGTTTTGGATGGACAAAGTTAGTTGAAATAGACAGTTTTTGCATGAAAACTCATTCCTGGTGGAACTTCATAGCAAAGTACAAAGTTCGTTTTGGATGGATCAATTTAGTTGAAATAGACAGTTTTTGCATGAAAACTCATTCCTGTAGAACTTCATAGCAAAGTACAAAGTTCGTTTTGGATGGATCAATTTAGTTGAAATAGACAGTTTTTGCATGAAAACTCATTCCTGGTGGAACTTCATAGCAAAGTACAAAGTTCGTATCGGATTTATCAATTTAGTTGAAATAGACAGTTTTTGCATGTAAACTCATTCCTGGTGGAACTTCATAGCAAAGTACAAAGTTCGTTTTGGATAGACAAAGTTAGTTGAAATAGACAGTTTTTGCATGAAAACTCATTCCTGGTGGAACTTCATAGCAAAGTACAAAGTTCGTTTTGGATAGACAAAGTTAGTAGAAATAGACAGTTTTTGCATGAAAACTCATTCCTGGTGGAACTTCATAGCAAAGTACAAAGTTCGTTTTGGATGGATCAATTTAGTTGAAATAGACAGTTTTTGCATGAAAACTCATTCCTGGTGGAACTTCATAGCAAAGTACAAAGTTCGTTTTGGATGGACAAAGTTAGTTGAAATAGACAGTTTTTGCATGAAAACTCATTCCTGGTGGAACTTCATAGCAAAGTACAAAGTTCGTTGTGGATGGATCAATTTAGTTGAAATAGACAGTTTTTGCATGAAAACTCATTCCTGGTGGAACTTCATAGCAAAGTACAAAGTTCGTTTTGGATGGATCAATTTAGTTGAAATAGACAGTTTTTGCATGAAAACTCATTCCTGGTGGAACTTCATAGCAAAGTACAAAGTTCGTTTTGGATGGACGAATTAAGTTGAAATAGACAGTTTTTGCATGAAAACTCATTCCTGGTGGAACTTCATAGCAAAGTACAAAGTTCGTTTTAGATGGACAAAGTTAGTTGAAATAGACAGTTTTTGCATGAAAACTCATTCCTGGTGGAACTTCATAGCAAAGTACAAAGTTCGTATCGGATGCACCAATTTAGTTGAAATAGACAGTTCTTGCATGAAAACTCATTCCTGGTGGAACTTCATAGCAAAGTACAAAGTTCGTTTTGGATGGACAAAGTTAGTTGAAATAGACAGTTTTTGCATGAAAACTCATTCCTGGTGGAACTTCATAGCAAAGTACAAAGTTCGTTTTGGATGGACAAAGTTAGTTGAAATAGACAGTTTTTGCATGAAAACTCATTCCTGGTGGAACTTCATAGCAAAGTACAAAGTTCGTTTTGGATAGACAAAGTTAGTTGAAATAGACAGTTTTTGCATGAAAACTCATTCCTGGTGGAACTTCATAGCAAAGTACAAAGTTCGTTTTGGATGGATCAATTTAGTTGAAATAGACAGTTTTTGCATGAAAACTCATTCCTGGTGGAACTTCATAGCAAAGTACAAATTTCGAATCGGATGGACAAAGTTAGTTGAAATAGACAGTTTTTGCATAAAAACTCATTCCTGGTGGAACTTCATAGCAAAGTACAAAGTTCGTATCGGATTTATCAATTTAGTTGAAATAGACAGTTTTTGCATGAAAACTCATTCCTGGTGGAACTTCATAGCAAAGTACAAAGTTCGTTTTGGATAGACAAAGTTAGTTGAAATAGACAGTTTTTGCATGAAAACTCATTCCTGGTGGAACTTCATAGCAAAGTACAAAGTTCGTTTTGGATAGACAAAGTTAGTAGAAATAGACAGTTTTTGCATGAAAACTCATTCCTGGTGGAACTTCATAGCAAAGTACAAAGTTCGTTTTGGATGGATCAATTTAGTTGAAATAGACAGTTTTTGCATGAAAACTCATTCCTGGTGGAACTTCATAGCAAAGTACAAAGTTCGAATCGGATGGACAAAGTTAGTTGAAATAGACAGTTTTTGCATAAAAACTCATTCCTGGTGGAACTTCATAGCAAAGTACAAAGTTCGTTTTGGATGGATCAATTTAGTTGAAATAGACAGTTCTTGCATGAAAACTCATTCCTGGTAGAACTTCATAGCAAAGTACAAAGTTCGTATCGGATGGACGAATTAAGTTGAAATAGACAGTTTTTGCATGAAAACTCATTTCTGGTGGAACTTCATAGCAAAGAACAAAGTTCGTTTTGGATGGATCAATTTAGTTGAAATAGACAGTTTTTGCATAAAAACTCATTCCTGGTGGAACTTCATAGCAAAGTACAAAGTTCGTTTTGGATGGATCAATTTAGTTGAAATAGACAGTTTTTGCATGAAAACTCATTCCTGGTGGAACTTCATAGCAAAGTACAAAGTTCGTTTTGGATGGACAAAATTAGTTGAAATAGACAGTTTTTGCATGAAAACTCATTCCTGGTGGAACTTCATAGCAAAGTACAAAGTTCGTATCGGATGGATCAATTTAGTTGAAATAGACAGTTTTTGCATGAAAACTCATTCCTGGTGGAACTTCATAGCAAAGTACAAAGTTCGTTTTGGATGGACAAAGTTAGTTGAAATAGACAGTTTTTGCATGAAAACTCATTCCTGGTGGAACTTCATAGCAAAGTACAAAGTTCGTATCGGATGGATCAATTTAGTTGAAATAGACAGTTTTTGCATGAAAACTCATTTCTGGTGGAACTTCATAGCAAAGAACAAAGTTCGTTTTGGATGGATCAATTTAGTTGAAATAGACAGCTTTTGCATAAAAACTCATTCCTGGTGGAACTTCATAGCAAAGTACAAAGTTCGTTTTGGATGGATCAATTTAGTTGAAATAGACAGTTTTTGCATGAAAACTCATTCCTGGTGGAACTTCATAGCAAAGTACAAAGTTCGTTTTGGATGGATCAATTTAGTTGAAATAGACAGTTTTTGCATGAAAACTCATTCCTGGTGGAACTTCATAGCAAAGTACAAAGTTCGTTTTGGATGGATCAATTTAGTTGAAATAGACAGTTTTTGCATGAAAACTCATTCCTGGTGGAACTTCATAGCAAAGTACAAAGTTCGTTTTGGATGGACAAAGTTAGTTGAAATAGACAGTTCTTGCATGAAAACTCATTCCTGGTAGAACTTCATAGCAAAGTACAAAGTTCGTATCGGATGGATCAATTTAGTTGAAATAGACAGTTTTTGCATGAAAACTCATTCCTGGTGGAACTTCATAGCAAAGAACAAAGTTCGTTTTGGATGGATCAATTTAGTTGAAAAAGACAGTTTTTGCATGAAAACTCATTCCTGGTGGAACTTCATAGCAAAGTACAAAGTTCGTTTTGGATGGACAAAGTTAGTTGAAATAGACAGTTTTTGTATGAAAACTCATTCCTGGTGGAACTTCATAGCAAAGTACAAAGTTCGTTTTGGATGGACGAATTAAGTTGAAATAGACAGTTTTTGTATGAAAACTCATTCCTGGTGGAACTTCATAGCAAAGTACAAAGTTCGTTTTGGATGGATCAATTTAGTTGAAATAGACAGTTTTTGCATGAAAACTCATTCCTGGTGGAACTTCATAGCAAAGTACAAAGTTCGTTTTGGATGGACAAAGTTAGTTGAAATAGACAGTTTTTGCATGAAAACTCATTCCTGGTGGAACTTCATAGCAAAGTACAAAGTTCGTATCGGATGGATCAATTTAGTTGAAATAGACAGTTTTTGTATGAAAACTCATTCCTGGTGGAACTTCATAGCAAAGTACAAAGTTCGTTTTGGATGGATCAATTTAGTTGAAATAGACAGTTTTTGCATGAAAACTCATTCCTGGTGGAACTTCATAGCAAAGTACAAAGTTCGTTTTGGATGGACAAAGTTAGTTGAAATAGACAGTTTTTGCATGAAAACTCATTCCTGGTGGAACTTCATAGCAAAGTACAAAGTTCGTTTTGGATGGACAAAGTTAGTTGAAATAGACAGTTTTTGCATGAAAACTCATTCCTGGTAGAACTTCATAGCAAAGTACAAAGTTCGTATCGGATGGATCAATTTAGTTGAAATAGACAGTTTTTGCATGAAAACTCATTCCTGGTGGAACTTCATAGCAAAGTACAAAGTTCGTTTTGGATGGATCAATTTAGTTGAAA
This sequence comes from Anopheles moucheti, assembly GCF_943734755.1. Classification (NCBI taxonomy): domain Eukaryota; kingdom Metazoa; phylum Arthropoda; class Insecta; order Diptera; family Culicidae; genus Anopheles; species Anopheles moucheti. The sequence goes on from NW_026453655.1 coordinate 9,925, forward strand.
AAGACAGTTTTTGCATAAAAACTCATTCGTGGTGGAACTTCATAGCAAAGTACAAAGTTCGTTTTGGATGGATCAATTTAGTTGAAATAGACAGTTTTTGCATGTAAACTCAATCCTGGTAGAATTCCATAGCAAAGTACAAAGTTCGTAACGGATGCACCAATTTAGTTGAAATAGACAGTTCTTGCATGAAAACTCATTCCTGGTAGAACTTCATAGCAAAGAACAAAGTTCGTATCGGATGCACCAATTTAGTTGAAATAGACAGTTTTTGCATGAAAACTCATTCCTGGTGGAACTTCATAGCAAAGTACAAAGTTCGTTTTGGATGGATCAATTTAGTTAAAATAGACAGTTTTTGCATGAAAACTCATTCCTGGTGGAACTTCATAGCAAAGTACAAAGTTCGTTTTGGATGGACAAAGTTAGTTGAAATAGACAGTTTTTGCATGAAAACTCATTCCTGGTGGAACTTCATAGCAAAGTACAAAGTTCGTTTTGGATGGACAAAGTTAGTTGAAATAGACAGCTTTTGCATAAAAACTCATTCCTGGTGGAACTTCATAGCAAAGTACAAAGTTCGTTTTGGATGGATCAATTTAGTTGAAATAGACAGTTTTTGCATGAAAACTCATTCCTGGTGGAACTTCATAGCAAAGTACAAAGTTCGTTTTGGATGGATCAATTTAGTTGAAAAAGACAGTTTTTGCATAAAAACTCATTCCTGGTGGAACTTCATAGCAAAGTACAAAGTTCGTTTTGGATGGACAAAGTTAGTTGAAATAGACAGTTTTTGCATGAAAACTCATTCCTGGTGGAACTTCATAGCAAAGTACAAAGTTCGTTTTGGATGGATCAATTTAGTTGAAAAAGACAGTTTTTGCATAAAAACTCATTCGTGGTGGAACTTCATAGCAAAGTACAAAGTTCGTTTTGGATGGATCAATTTAGTTGAAATAGACAGTTTTTGCATGTAAACTCAATCCTGGTAGAACTTCATAGCAAAGTACAAAGTTCGTATCGGATGGATCAATTTAGTTGAAATAGACAGTTTTTGCATGAAAACTCATTCCTGGTAGAACTTCATAGCAAAGTACAAAGTTCGTATCGGATGGATCAATTTAGTTGAAATAGACAGTTTTTGCATGAAAACTCATTCCTGGTGGAACTTCATAGCAAAGTACAAAGTTCGTTTTGGATGGATCAATTTAGTTGAAAAAGACAGTTTTTGCATAAAAACTCATTCGTGGTGGAACTTCATAGCAAAGTACAAAGTTCGTTTTGGATGGATCAATTTAGTTGAAATAGACAGTTTTTGCATGTAAACTCAATCCTGGTAGAATTCCATAGCAAAGTACAAAGTTCGTAACGGATGCACCAATTTAGTTGAAATAGACAGTTCTTGCATGAAAACTCATTCCTGGTAGAACTTCATAGCAAAGAACAAAGTTCGTATCGGATGCACCAATTTAGTTGAAATAGACAGTTTTTGCATGAAAACTCATTCCTGGTGGAACTTCATAGCAAAGTACAAAGTTCGTTTTGGATGGATCAATTTAGTTAAAATAGACAGTTTTTGCATGAAAACTCATTCCTGGTGGAACTTCATAGCAAAGTACAAAGTTCGTTTTGGATGGACAAAGTTAGTTGAAATAGACAGTTTTTGCATGAAAACTCATTCCTGGTGGAACTTCATAGCAAAGTACAAAGTTCGTTTTGGATGGACAAAGTTAGTTGAAATAGACAGTTTTTGCATGAAAACTCATTCCTGGTGGAACTTCATAGCAAAGTACAAAGTTCGTATCGGATGGATCAATTTAGTTGAAATAGACAGTTTTTGTATGAAAACTCATTCCTGGTGGAACTTCATAGCAAAGTACAAAGTTCGTTTTGGATGGATCAATTTAGTTGAAAAAGACAGTTTTTGCATAAAAACTCATTCCTGGTGGAACTTCATAGCAAAGTACAAAGTTCGTTTTGGATGGACAAAGTTAGTTGAAATAGACAGTTTTTGCATGAAAACTCATTCCTGGTGGAACTTCATAGCAAAGTACAAAGTTCGTTTTGGATGGACAAAGTTAGTTGAAATAGACAGTTTTTGTATGAAAACTCATTCCTGGTAGAACTTCATAGCAAAGTACAAAGTTCGTTTTGGATGGATCAATTTAGTTGAAATAGACAGTTTTTGCATGAAAACTCATTCCTGGTGGAACTTCATAGCAAAGTACAAAGTTCGTTTTGGATGGATCAATTTAGTTGAAATAGACAGTTTTTGCATGAAAACTCATTCCTGGTGGAACTTCATAGCAAAGTACAAAGTTCGTTTTGGATGGACAAAGTTAGTTGAAATAGACAGTTCTTGCATGAAAACTCATTCCTGGTAGAACTTCATAGCAAAGTACAAAGTTCGTATCGGATGGATCAATTTAGTTGAAATAGACAGTTTTTGCATGAAAACTCATTCCTGGTGGAACTTCATAGCAAAGAACAAAGTTCGTTTTGGATGGATCAATTTAGTTGAAAAAGACAGTTTTTGCATGAAAACTCATTCCTGGTGGAACTTCATAGCAAAGTACAAAGTTCGTTTTGGATGGACAAAGTTAGTTGAAATAGACAGTTTTTGCATGAAAACTCATTCCTGGTGGAACTTCATAGCAAAGTACAAAGTTCGTTTTGGATGGACAAAGTTAGTTGAAATAGACAGTTCTTGCATGAAAACTCATTCCTGGTGGAACTTCATAGCAAAGTACAAAGTTCGTTTTGGATGGACAAAGTTAGTTGAAATAGACAGTTTTTGCATGAAAACTCATTCCTGGTGGAACTTCATAGCAAAGTACAAAGTTCGTTTTGGATGGACAAAGTTAGTTGAAATAGACAGTTTTTGCATGAAAACTCATTCCTGGTGGAACTTCATAGCAAAGTACAAAGTTCGTTTTGGATAGACAAAGTTAGTTGAAATAGACAGTTTTTGCATGAAAACTCATTCCTGGTGGAACTTCATAGCAAAGTACAAAGTTCGTTTTGGATGGATCAATTTAGTTGAAATAGACAGTTTTTGCATGAAAACTCATTCCTGGTGGAACTTCATAGCAAAGTACAAATTTCGAATCGGATGGACAAAGTTAGTTGAAATAGACAGTTTTTGCATAAAAACTCATTCCTGGTGGAACTTCATAGCAAAGTACAAAGTTCGTATCGGATTTATCAATTTAGTTGAAATAGACAGTTTTTGCATGTAAACTCATTCCTGGTGGAACTTCATAGCAAAGTACAAAGTTCGTTTTGGATAGACAAAGTTAGTTGAAATAGACAGTTTTTGCATGAAAACTCATTCCTGGTGGAACTTCATAGCAAAGTACAAAGTTCGTTTTGGATAGACAAAGTTAGTAGAAATAGACAGTTTTTGCATGAAAACTCATTCCTGGTGGAACTTCATAGCAAAGTACAAAGTTCGTTTTGGATGGATCAATTTAGTTGAAATAGACAGTTTTTGCATGAAAACTCATTCCTGGTGGAACTTCATAGCAAAGTACAAAGTTCGAATCGGATGGACAAAGTTAGTTGAAATAGACAGTTTTTGCATAAAAACTCATTCCTGGTGGAACTTCATAGCAAAGTACAAAGTTCGTTTTGGATGGATCAATTTAGTTGAAATAGACAGTTCTTGCATGAAAACTCATTCCTGGTAGAACTTCATAGCAAAGTACAAAGTTCGTATCGGATGGACGAATTAAGTTGAAATAGACAGTTTTTGCATGAAAACTCATTTCTGGTGGAACTTCATAGCAAAGAACAAAGTTCGTTTTGGATGGATCAATTTAGTTGAAATAGACAGTTTTTGCATAAAAACTCATTCCTGGTGGAACTTCATAGCAAAGTACAAAGTTCGTTTTGGATGGATCAATTTAGTTGAAATAGACAGTTTTTGCATGAAAACTCATTCCTGGTGGAACTTCATAGCAAAGTACAAAGTTCGTTTTGGATGGACAAAATTAGTTGAAATAGACAGTTTTTGCATGAAAACTCATTCCTGGTGGAACTTCATAGCAAAGTACAAAGTTCGTATCGGATGGATCAATTTAGTTGAAATAGACAGTTTTTGCATGAAAACTCATTCCTGGTGGAACTTCATAGCAAAGTACAAAGTTCGTTTTGGATGGACAAAGTTAGTTGAAATAGACAGTTTTTGCATGAAAACTCATTCCTGGTGGAACTTCATAGCAAAGTACAAAGTTCGTATCGGATGGATCAATTTAGTTGAAATAGACAGTTTTTGCATGAAAACTCATTTCTGGTGGAACTTCATAGCAAAGAACAAAGTTCGTTTTGGATGGATCAATTTAGTTGAAATAGACAGCTTTTGCATAAAAACTCATTCCTGGTGGAACTTCATAGCAAAGTACAAAGTTCGTTTTGGATGGATCAATTTAGTTGAAATAGACAGTTTTTGCATGAAAACTCATTCCTGGTGGAACTTCATAGCAAAGTACAAAGTTCGTTTTGGATGGATCAATTTAGTTGAAATAGACAGTTTTTGCATGAAAACTCATTCCTGGTGGAACTTCATAGCAAAGTACAAAGTTCGTTTTGGATGGATCAATTTAGTTGAAATAGACAGTTTTTGCATGAAAACTCATTCCTGGTGGAACTTCATAGCAAAGTACAAAGTTCGTTTTGGATGGACAAAGTTAGTTGAAATAGACAGTTCTTGCATGAAAACTCATTCCTGGTAGAACTTCATAGCAAAGTACAAAGTTCGTATCGGATGGATCAATTTAGTTGAAATAGACAGTTTTTGCATGAAAACTCATTCCTGGTGGAACTTCATAGCAAAGAACAAAGTTCGTTTTGGATGGATCAATTTAGTTGAAAAAGACAGTTTTTGCATGAAAACTCATTCCTGGTGGAACTTCATAGCAAAGTACAAAGTTCGTTTTGGATGGACAAAGTTAGTTGAAATAGACAGTTTTTGTATGAAAACTCATTCCTGGTGGAACTTCATAGCAAAGTACAAAGTTCGTTTTGGATGGACGAATTAAGTTGAAATAGACAGTTTTTGTATGAAAACTCATTCCTGGTGGAACTTCATAGCAAAGTACAAAGTTCGTTTTGGATGGATCAATTTAGTTGAAATAGACAGTTTTTGCATGAAAACTCATTCCTGGTGGAACTTCATAGCAAAGTACAAAGTTCGTTTTGGATGGACAAAGTTAGTTGAAATAGACAGTTTTTGCATGAAAACTCATTCCTGGTGGAACTTCATAGCAAAGTACAAAGTTCGTATCGGATGGATCAATTTAGTTGAAATAGACAGTTTTTGTATGAAAACTCATTCCTGGTGGAACTTCATAGCAAAGTACAAAGTTCGTTTTGGATGGATCAATTTAGTTGAAATAGACAGTTTTTGCATGAAAACTCATTCCTGGTGGAACTTCATAGCAAAGTACAAAGTTCGTTTTGGATGGACAAAGTTAGTTGAAATAGACAGTTTTTGCATGAAAACTCATTCCTGGTGGAACTTCATAGCAAAGTACAAAGTTCGTTTTGGATGGACAAAGTTAGTTGAAATAGACAGTTTTTGCATGAAAACTCATTCCTGGTAGAACTTCATAGCAAAGTACAAAGTTCGTATCGGATGGATCAATTTAGTTGAAATAGACAGTTTTTGCATGAAAACTCATTCCTGGTGGAACTTCATAGCAAAGTACAAAGTTCGTTTTGGATGGATCAATTTAGTTGAAAAAGACAGTTTTTGCATAAAAACTCATTCGTGGTGGAACTTCATAGCAAAGTACAAAGTTCGTTTTGGATGGATCAATTTAGTTGAAATAGACAGTTTTTGCATGTAAACTCAATCCTGGTAGAATTCCATAGCAAAGTACAAAGTTCGTAACGGATGCACCAATTTAGTTGAAATAGACAGTTCTTGCATGAAAACTCATTCCTGGTAGAACTTCATAGCAAAGAACAAAGTTCGTATCGGATGCACCAATTTAGTTGAAATAGACAGTTTTTGCATGAAAACTCATTCCTGGTGGAACTTCATAGCAAAGTACAAAGTTCGTTTTGGATGGATCAATTTAGTTAAAATAGACAGTTTTTGCATGAAAACTCATTCCTGGTGGAACTTCATAGCAAAGTACAAAGTTCGTTTTGGATGGACAAAGTTAGTTGAAATAGACAGTTTTTGCATGAAAACTCATTCCTGGTGGAACTTCATAGCAAAGTACAAAGTTCGTTTTGGATGGACAAAGTTAGTTGAAATAGACAGCTTTTGCATAAAAACTCATTCCTGGTGGAACTTCATAGCAAAGTACAAAGTTCGTTTTGGATGGATCAATTTAGTTGAAATAGACAGTTTTTGCATGAAAACTCATTCCTGGTGGAACTTCATAGCAAAGTACAAAGTTCGTTTTGGATGGATCAATTTAGTTGAAATAGACAGTTTTTGCATAAAAACTCATTCCTGGTGGAACTTCATAGCAAAGTACAAAGTTCGTTTTGGATGGACAAAGTTAGTTGAAATAGACAGCTTTTGCATAAAAACTCATTCCTGGTGGAACTTCATAGCAAAGTACAAAGTTCGTTTTGGATGGACAAAGTTAGTTGAAATAGACAGCTTTTGCATAAAAACTCATTCCTGGTGGAACTTCATAGCAAAGTACAAAGTTCGTTTTGGATGGATCAATTTAGTTGAAATAGACAGTTTTTGCATGAAAACTCATTCCTGGTGGAACTTCATAGCAAAGTACAAAGTTCGTTTTGGATGGATCAATTTAGTTAAAATAGACAGTTTTTGCATGAAAACTCATTAATGGTGGAACTTCATAGCAAAGTACAAAGTTCGTTTTGGATGGACAAAGTTAGTTGAAATAGACAGTTTTTGCATGAAAACTCATTCCTGGTGGAACTTCATAGCAAAGTACAAAGTTCGTTTTGGATGGACAAAGTTAGTTGAAATAGACAGCTTTTGCATAAAAACTCATTCCTGGTGGAACTTCATAGCAAAGTACAAAGTTCGTTTTGGATGGATCAATTTAGTTGAAATAGACAGTTTTTGCATGAAAACTCATTCCTGGTGGAACTTCATAGCAAAGTACAAAGTTCGTTTTGGATGGATCAATTTAGTTAAAATAGACAGTTTTTGCATAAAAACTCATTCCTGGTGGAACTTCATAGCAAAGTACAAAGTTCGTTTTGGATGGACAAAGTTAGTTGAAATAGACAGTTTTTGCATGAAAACTCATTCCTGGTGGAACTTCATAGCAAAGTACAAAGTTCGTTTTGGATGGATCAATTTAGTTGAAATAGACAGCTTTTGCATAAAAACTCATTCCTGGTGGAACTTCATAGCAAAGTACAAAGTTCGTTTTGGATGGATCAATTTAGTTGAAATAGACAGTTCTTGCATGAAAACTCATTCCTGGTGGAACTTCATAGCAAAGTACAAAGTTCGTTTTGGATGGATCAATTTAGTTAAAATAGACAGTTTTTGCATAAAAACTCATTCCTGGTGGAACTTCATAGCAAAGTACAAAGTTCGTTTTGGATGGATCAATTTAGTTGAAATAGACAGTTCTTGCATGAAAACTCATTCCTGGTAGAACTTCATAGCAAAGTACAAAGTTCGTTTTAGATGGACAAAGTTAGTTGAAATAGACAGTTTTTGCATGAAAACTCATTCCTGGTGGAACTTCATAGCAAAGTACAAAGTTCGTTTTGGATGGACAAAGTTAGTTGAAATAGACAGCTTTTGCATAAAAACTCATTCCTGGTGGAACTTCATAGCAAAGTACAAAGTTCGTTTTGGATGGATCAATTTAGTTGAAATAGACAGTTTTTGCATGAAAACTCATTCCTGGTGGAACTTCATAGCAAAGTACAAAGTTCGTTTTGGATGGACAAAGTTAGTTGAAATAGACAGTTTTTGCATAAAAACTCATTCCTGGTGGAACTTCATAGCAAAGTAAAAAGTTCGTTTTGGATGGATCAATTTAGTTGAAATAGACAGTTTTTGCATAAAAACTCATTCCTGGTGGAACTTCATAGCAAAGTACAAAGTTCGTTTTGGATGGACAAAGTTAGTTGAAATAGACAGTTTTTGCATGAAAACTCATTCCTGGTGGAACTTCATAGCAAAGTACAAAGTTCGTTTTGGATGGACGAATTAAGTTGAAATAGACAGTTTTTGTATGAAAACTCATTCCTGGTGGAACTTCATAGCAAAGTACAAAGTTCGAATCAGATGGACGAATTAAGTTGAAATAGACAGTTTTTGCATGAAAACTCATTCCTGGTGGAACTTCATAGCATAGTACAAAGTTCGAATCAGATGGACGAATTAAGTTGAAATAGACAGTTTTTGCATGAAAACTCATTCCTGGTGGAACTTCATAGCAAAGTACAAAGTTCGTTTTAGATGGACAAAGTTAGTTGAAATAGACAGTTTTTGCATGAAAACTCATTCCTGGTGGAACTTCATAGCAAAGTACAAAGTTCGTTTTGGATGGATCAATTTAGTTAAAATAGACAGTTTTTGCATAAAAACTCATTCCTGGTGGAACTTCATAGCAAAGTACAAAGTTCGTTTTGGATGGACAAAGTTAGTTGAAATAGACAGCTTTTGCATAAAAACTCATTCCTGGTGGAACTTCATAGCAAAGTACAAAGTTCGTTTTGGATGGACAAAGTTAGTTGAAATAGACAGCTTTTGCATAAAAACTCATTCCTGGTGGAACTTCATACAAAGTTCGCAGGCGGCAAAGGCAAAGGCAAAGTACAAAGTTCGTTTTGGATGGATCAATTTAGTTGAAATAGACAGTTTTTGCATGAAAACTCATTCCTGGTGGAACTTCATAGCAAAGTACAAAGTTCGTTTTGGATGGATCAATTTAGTTAAAATAGACAGTTTTTGCATGAAAACTCATTCCTGGTGGAACTTCATAGCAAAGTACAAAGTTCGTTTTGGATGGATCAATTTAGTTAAAATAGACAGTTTTTGCATGAAAACTCATTCCTGGTGGAACTTCATAGCAAAGTACAAAGTTCCTTTTGGATGGACAAAGTTAGTTGAAATAGACAGTTTTTGCATGAAAACTCATTCCTGGTGGAACTTCATAGCAAAGTACAAAGTTCGTTTTGGATGGACAAAGTTAGTTGAAATAGACAGCTTTTGCATAAAAACTCATTCCTGGTGGAACTTCATAGCAAAGTACAAAGTTCGTTTTGGATGGATCAATTTAGTTGAAATAGACAGTTTTTGCATGAAAACTCATTCCTGGTGGAACTTCATAGCAAAGTACAAAGTTCGTTTTGGATGGATCAATTTAGTTAAAATAGACAGTTTTTGCATAAAAACTCATTCCTGGTGGAACTTCATAGCAAAGTACAAAGTTCGTTTTGGATGGACAAAGTTAGTTGAAATAGACAGTTTTTGCATGAAAACTCATTCCTGGTGGAACTTCATAGCAAAGTACAAAGTTCGTTTTGGATGGACAAAGTTAGTTGAAATAGACAGCTTTTGCATAAAAACTCATTCCTGGTGGAACTTCATAGCAAAGTACAAAGTTCGTTTTGGATGGATCAATTTAGTTGAAATAGACAGTTCTTGCATGAAAACTCATTCCTGGTGGAACTTCATAGCAAAGTACAAAGTTCGTTTTGGATGGATCAATTTAGTTAAAATAGACAGTTTTTGCATAAAAACTCATTCCTGGTGGAACTTCATAGCAAAGTACAAAGTTCGTTTTGGATGGATCAATTTAGTTGAAATAGACAGTTCTTGCATGAAAACTCATTCCTGGTAGAACTTCATAGCAAAGTACAAAGTTCGTTTTAGATGGACAAAGTTAGTTGAAATAGACAGTTTTTGCATGAAAACTCATTCCTGGTGGAACTTCATAGCAAAGTACAAAGTTCGTTTTGGATGGACAAAGTTAGTTGAAATAGACAGCTTTTGCATAAAAACTCATTCCTGGTGGAACTTCATAGCAAAGTACAAAGTTCGTTTTGGATGGATCAATTTAGTTGAAATAGACAGTTTTTGCATGAAAACTCATTCCTGGTGGAACTTCATAGCAAAGTACAAAGTTCGTTTTGGATGGACAAAGTTAGTTGAAATAGACAGTTTTTGCATAAAAACTCATTCCTGGTGGAACTTCATAGCAAAGTAAAAAGTTCGTTGTGGATGGATCAATTTAGTTGAAATAGACAGTTTTTGCATGAAAACTCATTCCTGGTGGAACTTCATAGCAAAGTACAAAGTTCGTTTTGGATGGACAAAGTTAGTTGAAATAGACAGTTTTTGCATGAAAACTCATTCCTGGTGGAACTTCATAGCAAAGTACAAAGTTCGTTTTGGATGGACGAATTAAGTTGAAATAGACAGTTTTTGTATGAAAACTCATTCCTGGTGGAACTTCATAGCATAGTACAAAGTTCGAATCAGATGGACGAATTAAGTTGAAATAGACAGTTTTTGCATGAAAACTCATTCCTGGTAGAACTTCGTAGCAAAGTACAAAGTTCGTTTTAGATGGACAAAGTTAGTTGAAATAGACAGTTTTTGCATGAAAACTCATTCCTGGTGGAACTTCATAGCAAAGTACAAAGTTCGTTTTGGATGGATCAATTTAGTTGAAATAGACAGTTTTTGCATGAAAACTCATTCCTGGTGGAACTTCATAGCAAAGTACAAAGTTCGTTTTGGATGGATCAATTTAGTTGAAATAGACAGTTTTTGCATGAAAACTCATTCCTGGTGGAACTTCATAGCAAAGTACAAAGTTCGTTTTGGATGGATCAATTTAGTTGAAATAGACAGTTTTTGCATGAAAACTCATTCCTGGTGGAACTTCATAGCAAAGTACAAAGTTCGTTTTGGATGGACGAATTAAGTTGAAATAGACAGTTTTTGCATGAAAACTCATTCCTGGTGGAACTTCATAGCAAAGTACAAAGTTCGTTTTGGATGGATCAATTTAGTTGAAATAGACAGTTTTTGCATGAAAACTCATTCCTGGTGGAACTTCATAGCAAAGTACAAAGTTCGTTTTGGATGGATCAATTTAGTTGAAATAGACAGTTTTTGCATGAAAACTCATTCCTGGTGGAACTTCATAGCAAAGTACAAAGTTCGTTTTGGATGGATCAATTTAGTTGAAATAGACAGTTTTTGCATGAAAACTCATTCCTGGTGGAACTTCATAGCAAAGTACAAAGTTCGTTTTGGATGGATCAATTTAGTTGAAATAGACAGTTTTTGCATGAAAACTCATTCCTGGTGGAACTTCATAGCAAAGTACAAAGTTCGTTTTGGATGGATCAATTTAGTTGAAATAGACAGTTTTTGCATGAAAACTCATTCCTGGTGGAACTTCATAGCAAAGTACAAAGTTCGTTTTGGATGGATCAATTTAGTTGAAATAGACAGTTTTTGTATGAAAACTCATTCCTGGTGGAACTTCATAGCAAAGTACAAAGTTCGTTTTGGATGGATCAATTTAGTTGAAATAGACAGTTTTTGCATGAAAACTCATTCCTGGTGGAACTTCATAGCAAAGTACAAAGTTCGTTTTGGATGGATCAATTTAGTTGAAATAGACAGTTTTTGCATGAAAACTCATTCCTGGTGGAACTTCATAGCAAAGTACAAAGTTCGTTTTGGATGGATCAATTTAGTTGAAATAGACAGTTCTTGCATGAAAACTCATTCCTGGTAGAACTTCATAGCAAAGTACAAAGTTCGTTTTAGATGGACAAAGTTAGTTGAAATAGACAGTTTTTGCATGAAAACTCATTCCTGGTGGAACTTCATAGCAAAGTACAAAGTTCGTTTTGGATGGATCAATTTAGTTGAAATAGACAGTTTTTGCATGAAAACTCATTCCTGGTGGAACTTCATAGCAAAGTACAAAGTTCGTTTTGGATGGACGAATTAAGTTGAAATAGACAGTTTTTGTATGAAAACTCATTCCTGGTGGAACTTCATAGCAAAGTACAAAGTTCGAATCAGATGGACGAATTAAGTTGAAATAGACAGTTTTTGCATAAAAACTCATTCCTGGTGGAACTTCATAGCAAAGTACAAAGTTCGTTTTGGATGGATCAATTTAGTTGAAATAGACAGTTTTTGTATGAAAACTCATTCCTGGTGGAACTTCATAGCAAAGTACAAAGTTCGTTTTGGATGGATCAATTTAGTTGAAATAGACAGTTTTTGCATGAAAACTCATTCCTGGTGGAACTTCATAGCAAAGTACAAAGTTCGTTTTGGATGGATCAATTTAGTTGAAATAGACAGTTTTTGCATGAAAACTCATTCCTGGTGGAACTTCATAGCAAAGTACAAAGTTCGTTTTGGATGGACGAATTACGTTGGAATAGACAGTTTTTGTATGAAAACTCATTCCTGGTGGAACTTCATAGCAAAGTACAAAGTTCGAATCAGATGGACGAATTAAGTTGAAATAGACAGTTTTTGCATAAAAACTCATTCCTGGTGGAACTTCATAGCAAAGTACAAAGTTCGTTTTGGATGGATCAATTTAGTTGAAATAGACAGTTTTTGCATGAAAACTCATTCCTGGTGGAACTTCATAGCAAAGTACAAAGTTCGTTTTGGATGGATCAATTTAGTTGAAATAGACAGTTTTTGTATGAAAACTCATTCCTGGTGGAACTTCATAGCAAAGTACAAAGTTCGTTTTGGATGGATCAATTTAGTTGAAATAGACAGTTTTTGCATGAAAACTCATTCCTGGTGGAACTTCATAGCAAAGTACAAAGTTCGTTTTGGATGGATCAATTTAGTTGAAATAGACAGTTTTTGCATGAAAACTCATTCCTGGTGGAACTTCATAGCAAAGTACAAAGTTCGTTTTGGATGGATCAATTTAGTTGAAATAGACAGTTTTTGTATGAAAACTCATTCCTGGTGGAACTTCATAGCAAAGTACAAAGTTCGTTTTGGATGTATCAATTTAGTTGAAATAGACAGTTTTTGCATGAAAACTCATTCCTGGTGGAACTTCATAGCAAAGTACAAAGTTCGTTTTGGATGGATCAATTTAGTTGAAATAGACAGTTTTTGCATGAAAACTCATTCCTGGTGGAACTTCATAGCAAAGTACAAAGTTCGTTTTGGATGGACGAATTACGTTGGAATAGACAGTTTTTGTATGAAAACTCATTCCTGGTGGAACTTCATAGCAAAGTACAAAGTTCGAATCAGATGGACGAATTAAGTTGAAATAGACAGTTTTTGCATAAAAACTCATTCCTGGTGGAACTTCATAGCAAAGTACAAAGTTCGTTTTGGATGGATCAATTTAGTTGAAATAGACAGTTCTTGCATGAAAACTCATTCCTGGTAGAACTTCATAGCAAAGTACAAAGTTCGTTTTAGATGGACAAAGTTAGTTGAAATAGACAGTTTTTGCATGAAAACTCATTCCTGGTGGAACTTCATAGCAAAGTACAAAGTTCGTTTTGGATGGACAAAGTTAGTTGAAATAGACAGTTTTTGTATGAAAACTCATTCCTGGTGGAACTTCATAGCAAAGTACAAAGTTCGTTTTGGATGGACGAATTAAGTTGAAATAGACAGTTTTTGTATGAAAACTCATTCCTGGTGGAACTTCATAGCAAAGTACAAAGTTCGAATCAGATGGACGAATTAAGTTGAAATTGACAGTTTTTGCATGAAAACTCATTCCTGGTGGAACTTCATAGCAAAGTACAAAGTTCGTTTTGGATGGACGAATTAAGTTGAAATAGACAGTTTTTGTATGAAAACTCATTCCTGGTGGAACTTCATAGCAAAGTACAAAGTTCGTTTTGGATGGATCAATTTAGTTGAAATAGACAGTTTTTGCATGAAAACTCATTCCTGGTGGAACTTCATAGCAAAGTACAAAGTTCGTTTTGGATGGACGAATTAAGTTGAAATAGACAGTTTTTGTATGAAAACTCATTCCTGGTGGAACTTCATAGCAAAGTACAAAGTTCGAATCAGATGGACGAATTAAGTTGAAATAGACAGTTTTTGCATAAAAACTCATTCCTGGTGGAACTTCATAGCAAAGTACAAAGTTCGTTTTGGATGGATCAATTTAGTTGAAATAGACAGTTTTTGTATGAAAACTCATTCCTGGTGGAACTTCATAGCAAAGTACAAAGTTCGTTTTGGATGGATCAATTTAGTTGAAATAGACAGTTTTTGCATGAAAACTCATTCCTGGTGGAACTTCATAGCAAAGTACAAAGTTCGTTTTGGATGGATCAATTTAGTTGAAATAGACAGTTTTTGCATGAAAACTCATTCCTGGTGGAACTTCATAGCAAAGTACAAAGTTCGTTTTGGATGGATCAATTTAGTTGAAATAGACAGTTTTTGCATGAAAACTCATTCCTGGTGGAACTTCATAGCAAAGTACAAAGTTCGTTTTGGATGGACGAATTACGTTGGAATAGACAGTTTTTGTATGAAAACTCATTCCTGGTGGAACTTCATAGCAAAGTACAAAGTTCGAATCAGATGGACGAATTAAGTTGAAATAGACAGTTTTTGCATAAAAACTCATTCCTGGTGGAACTTCATAGCAAAGTACAAAGTTCGTTTTGGATGGATCAATTTAGTTGAAATAGACAGTTCTTGCATGAAAACTCATTCCTGGTAGAACTTCATAGCAAAGTACAAAGTTCGTTTTAGATGGACAAAGTTAGTTGAAATAGACAGTTTTTGCATGAAAACTCATTCCTGGTGGAACTTCATAGCAAAGTACAAAGTTCGTTTTGGATGGACAAAGTTAGTTGAAATAGACAGTTTTTGTATGAAAACTCATTCCTGGTGGAACTTCATAGCAAAGTACAAAGTTCGTTTTGGATGGACGAATTAAGTTGAAATAGACAGTTTTTGTATGAAAACTCATTCCTGGTGGAACTTCATAGCAAAGTACAAAGTTCGAATCAGATGGACGAATTAAGTTGAAATTGACAGTTTTTGCATGAAAACTCATTCCTGGTGGAACTTCATAGCAAAGTACAAAGTTCGTTTTGGATGGACGAATTAAGTTGAAATAGACAGTTTTTGTATGAAAACTCATTCCTGGTGGAACTTCATAGCAAAGTACAAAGTTCGTTTTGGATGGATCAATTTAGTTGAAATAGACAGTTTTTGCATGAAAACTCATTCCTGGTGGAACTTCATAGCAAAGTACAAAGTTCGTTTTGGATGGACGAATTAAGTTGAAATAGACAGTTTTTGTATGAAAACTCATTCCTGGTGGAACTTCATAGCAAAGTACAAAGTTCGAATCAGATGGACGAATTAAGTTG
The DNA here is from genome assembly GCF_943734755.1 of Anopheles moucheti. Classification (NCBI taxonomy): domain Eukaryota; kingdom Metazoa; phylum Arthropoda; class Insecta; order Diptera; family Culicidae; genus Anopheles; species Anopheles moucheti. Next base: position 25,261 of record NW_026453655.1, read on the forward strand.
AAATAGACAGTTTTTGCATAAAAACTCATTCCTGGTGGAACTTCATAGCAAAGTACAAAGTTCGTTTTGGATGGATCAATTTAGTTGAAATAGACAGTTCTTGCATGAAAACTCATTCCTGGTAGAACTTCATAGCAAAGTACAAAGTTCGTTTTAGATGGACAAAGTTAGTTGAAATAGACAGTTTTTGCATGAAAACTCATTCCTGGTGGAACTTCATAGCTAAGTACAAAGTTCGTTTTAGATGGACAAAGTTAGTTGAAATAGACAGTTTTTGCATGAAAACTCATTCCTGGTGGAACTTCATAGCAAAGTACAAAGTTCGTTTTGGATGGACGAATTAAGTTGAAATAGACAGTTTTTGTATGAAAACTCATTCCTGGTGGAACTTCTTAGCAAAGTACAAAGTTCGTTTTGGATGGACGAATTAAGTTGAAATAGACAGTTTTTGCATGAAAACTCATTCCTGGTGGAACTTCATAGCAAAGTACAAAGTTCGAATCAGATGGATGAATTAAGTTGAAATAGACAGTTTTTGCATGAAAACTCATTCCTGGTGGAACTTCATAGCAAAGTACAAAGTTCGTTTTGGATGGACAAAGTTAGTTGAAATAGACAGTTTTTGCATGAAAACTCATTCCTGGTGGAACTTCATAGCAAAGTACAAAGTTCGTTTTGGATGGACGAATTAAGTTGAAATAGACAGTTTTTGTATGAAAACTCATTCCTGGTGGAACTTCATAGCAAAGTACAAAGTTCGAATCAGATGGACGAATTAAGTTGAAATAGACAGTTTTTGCATAAAAACTCATTCCTGGTGGAACTTCATAGCAAAGTACAAAGTTCGTTTTAGATGGACAAAGTTAGTTGAAATAGACAGTTTTTGCATGAAAACTCATTCCTGGTGGAACTTCATAGCAAAGTACAAAGTTCGTTTTGGATGGACAAAATTATTTGAAAAAGACAGTTTTTGCATGAAAACTCATTCCTGGTGGAACTTCATAGCAAAGTACAAAGTTCGTTTTGGATGGACAAAGTTAGTTGAAATAGACAGTTTTTGCATGAAAACTCATTCCTGGTGGAACTTCATAGCAAAGTACAAAGTTCGAATCAGATGGATGAATTAAGTTGAAATAGACAGTTTTTGCATGAAAACTCATTCCTGGTGGAACTTCATAGCAAAGTACAAAGTTCGTTTTGGATGGACAAAATTAGTTGAAATAGACAGTTTTTGCATGAAAACTCATTCCTGGTGGAACTTCATAGCAAAGTACAAAGTTCGAATCAGATGGATGAATTAAGTTGAAATAGACAGTTTTTGCATGAAAACTCATTCCTGGTGGAACTTCATAGCAAAGTACAAAGTTCGTTTTGGATGGACGAATTAAGTTGAAATAGACAGTTTTTGTATGAAAACTCATTCCTGGTGGAACTTCATAGCAAAGTACAAAGTTCGAATCAGATGGACGAATTAAGTTGAAATAGACAGTTTTTGCATAAAAACTCATTCCTGGTGGAACTTCATAGCAAAGTACAAAGTTCGTTTTGGATGGATCAATTTAGTTGAAATAGACAGTTCTTGCATGAAAACACATTCCTGGTGGAACTTCATAGCAAAGTACAAAGTTCGTTTTGGATGGACAAAGTTAGTTGAAATAGACAGTTTTTGCATAAAAACTCATTCCTGGTGGAACTTCATAGCAAAGTACAAAGTTCGAATCAGATGGATGAATTAAGTTGAAATAGACAGTTTTTGCATGAAAACTCATTCCTGGTGGAACTTCATAGCAAAGTACAAAGTTCGTTTTGGATGGACAAAGTTAGTTGAAATAGACAGTTTTTGCATGAAAACTCATTCCTGGTGGAACTTCATAGCAAAGTACAAAGTTCGTTTTGGATGGACGAATTAAGTTGAAATAGACAGTTTTTGTATGAAAACTCATTCCTGGTGGAACTTCATAGCAAAGTACAAAGTTCGTTTTGGATGGACAAAGTTAGTTGAAATAGACAGTTTTTGCATAAAAACTCATTCCTGGTGGAACTTCATAGCAAAGTACAAAGTTCGAATCAGATGGATGAATTAAGTTGAAATAGACAGTTTTTGCATGAAAACTCATTCCTGGTGGAACTTCATAGCAAAGTACAAAGTTCGTTTTGGATGGACAAAGTTAGTTGAAATAGACAGTTTTTGCATGAAAACTCATTCCTGGTGGAACTTCATAGCAAAGTACAAAGTTCGTTTTGGATGGACAAAATTAGTTGAAATAGACAGTTTTTGCATAAAAACTCATTCCTGGTGGAACTTCATAGCAAAGTACAAAGTTCGTTTTGGATGGACAAAATTAGTTGAAATAGACAGTTTTTGCATGAAAACTCATTCCTGGTGGAACTTCATAGCAAAGTACAAAGTTCGTTTTGGATGGACGAATTAAGTTGAAATAGACAGTTTTTGCATGAAAACTCATTCCTGGTGGAACTTCATAGCAAAGTACAAAGTTCGTTTTGGATGGACAAAATTAGTTGAAATAGACAGTTTTTGCATGAAAACTCATTCCTGGTGGAACTTCATAGCAAAGTACAAAGTTCGTTTTGGATGGACAAAATTAGTTGAAATAGACAGTTTTTGCATAAAAACTCATTCCTGGTGGAACTTCATAGCAAAGTACAAAGTTCGTTTTGGATGGACAAAATTAGTTGAAATAGACAGTTTTTGCATGAAAACTCATTCCTGGTGGAACTTCATAGCAAAGTACAAAGTTCGAATCAGATGGACGAATTAAGTTGAAATAGACAGTTTTTGCATAAAAACTCATTCCTGGTGGAACTTCATAGCAAAGTACAAAGTTCGTTTTGGATGGATCAATTTAGTTGAAATAGACAGTTCTTGCATGAAAACTCATTCCTGGTGGAACTTCATAGCAAAGTACAAAGTTCGTTTTGGATGGACAAAGTTAGTTGAAATAGACAGTTTTTGCATAAAAACTCATTCCTGGTGGAACTTCATAGCAAAGTACAAAGTTCGAATCAGATGGATGAATTAAGTTGAAATAGACAGTTTTTGCATGAAAACTCATTCCTGGTGGAACTTCATAGCAAAGTACAAAGTTCGTTTTGGATGGACAAAGTTAGTTGAAATAGACAGTTTTTGCATGAAAACTCATTCCTGGTGGAACTTCATAGCAAAGTACAAAGTTCGTTTTGGATGGACGAATTAAGTTGAAATAGACAGTTTTTGTATGAAAACTCATTCCTGGTGGAACTTCATAGCAAAGTACAAAGTTCGTTTTGGATGGACAAAGTTAGTTGAAATAGACAGTTTTTGCATAAAAACTCATTCCTGGTGGAACTTCATAGCAAAGTACAAAGTTCGAATCAGATGGATGAATTAAGTTGAAATAGACAGTTTTTGCATGAAAACTCATTCCTGGTGGAACTTCATAGCAAAGTACAAAGTTCGTTTTGGATGGACAAAGTTAGTTGAAATAGACAGTTTTTGCATGAAAACTCATTCCTGGTGGAACTTCATAGCAAAGTACAAAGTTCGTTTTGGATGGACAAAATTAGTTGAAATAGACAGTTTTTGCATAAAAACTCATTCCTGGTGGAACTTCATAGCAAAGTACAAAGTTCGTTTTGGATGGACAAAATTAGTTGAAATAGACAGTTTTTGCATGAAAACTCATTCCTGGTGGAACTTCATAGCAAAGTACAAAGTTCGTTTTGGATGGACGAATTAAGTTGAAATAGACAGTTTTTGCATGAAAACTCATTCCTGGTGGAACTTCATAGCAAAGTACAAAGTTCGTTTTGGATGGACAAAATTAGTTGAAATAGACAGTTTTTGCATGAAAACTCATTCCTGGTGGAACTTCATAGCAAAGTACAAAGTTCGTTTTGGATGGATCAATTTAGTTGAAATAGACAGTTTTTGCATGTAAACTCATTCCTGGTGGAACTTCATAGCAAAGTACAAAGTTCGTTTTGGATGGACAAAATTAGTTGAAATAGACAGTTTTTGCATGAAAACTCATTCCTGGTGGAACTTCATAGCAAAGTACAAAGTTCGAATCAGATGGACGAATTAAGTTGAAATAGACAGTTTTTGCATAAAAACTCATTCCTGGTGGAACTTCATAGCAAAGTACAAAGTTCGTTTTGGATGGATCAATTTAGTTGAAATAGACAGTTTTTGCATGAAAACTCATTCCTGGTAGAACTTCATAGCAAAGTACAAAGTTCGTTTTAGATGGACAAAGTTAGTTGAAATAGACAGTTTTTGCATGAAAACTCATTCCTGGTGGAACTTCATAGCAAAGTACAAAGTTCGTTTTGGATGGACAAAATTAGTTGAAATAGACAGTTTTTGCATGAAAACTCATTCCTGGTGGAACTTCATAGCAAAGTACAAAGTTCGAATCAGATGGACGAATTAAGTTGAAATAGACAGTTTTTGCATAAAAACTCATTCCTGGTGGAACTTCATAGCAAAGTACAAAGTTCGTTTTGGATGGATCAATTTAGTTGAAATAGACAGTTCTTGCATGAAAACTCATTCCTGGTAGAACTTCATAGCAAAGTACAAAGTTCGTTTTAGATGGACAAAGTTAGTTGAAATAGACAGTTTTTGCATGAAAACTCATTCCTGGTGGAACTTCATAGCAAAGTACAAAGTTCGTTTTGGATGGACAAAGTTAGTTGAAATAGACAGTTTTTGCATAAAAACTCATTCCTGGTGGAACTTCATAGCAAAGTACAAAGTTCGTTTTGGATGGACGAATTAAGTTGAAATAGACAGTTTTTGTATGAAAACTCATTCCTGGTGGAACTTCATAGCAAAGTACAAAGTTCGTTTTGGATGGACAAAGTTAGTTGAAATAGACAGTTTTTGCATGAAAACTCATTCCTGGTGGAACTTCATAGCAAAGTACAAAGTTCGTTTTGGATGGACGAATTAAGTTGAAATAGACAGTTTTTGTATGAAAACTCATTCCTGGTGGAACTTCATAGCAAAGTACAAAGTTCGTTTTGGATGGACAAAGTTAGTTGAAATAGACAGTTTTTGCATAAAAACTCATTCCTGGTGGAACTTCATAGCAAAGTACAAAGTTCGTTTTGGATGGACGAATTAAGTTGAAATAGACAGTTTTTGCATGAAAACTCATTCCCGGTGGAACTTCATAGCAAAGTACAAAGTTCGTTTTGGATGGACAAAGTTAGTTGAAATAGACAGTTTTTGCATGAAAACTCATTCCTGGTGGAACTTCATAGCAAAGTACAAAGTTCGTTTTGGATGGACAAAATTAGTTGAAATAGACAGTTTTTGCATGAAAACTCATTCCTGGTGGAACTTCATAGCAAAGTACAAAGTTCGTTTTGGATGGACGAATTAAGTTGAAATAGACAGTTTTTGCATGAAAACTCATTCCTGGTGGAACTTCATAGCAAAGTACAAAGTTCGTTTTGGATGGACAAAATTAGTTGAAATAGACAGTTTTTGCATGAAAACTCATTCCTGGTGGAACTTCATAGCAAAGTACAAAGCTCGTTTTGGATGGACGAATTAAGTTGAAATAGACAGTTTTTGTATGAAAACTCATTCCTGGTGGAACTTCATAGCAAAGTACAAAGTTCGTTTTGGATGGACAAAATTAGTTGAAATAGACAGTTTTTGCATAAAAACTCATTCCTGGTGGAACTTCATAGCAAAGTACAAAGTTCGAATCAGATGGATGAATTAAGTTGAAATAGACAGTTTTTGCATGAAAACTCATTCCTGGTGGAACTTCATAGCAAAGTACAAAGTTCGTTTTGGATGGACAAAGTTAGTTGAAATAGACAGTTTTTGCATGAAAACTCATTCCTGGTGGAACTTCATAGCAAAGTACAAAGTTCGTTTTGGATGGACGAATTAAGTTGAAATAGACAGTTTTTGTATGAAAACTCATTCCTGGTGGAACTTCATAGCAAAGTACAAAGTTCGAATCAGATGGACGAATTAAGTTGAAATAGACAGTTTTTGCATAAAAACTCATTCCTGGTGGAACTTCATAGCAAAGTACAAAGTTCGTTTTGGATGGATCAATTTAGTTGAAATAGACAGTTCTTGCATGAAAACTCATTCCTGGTGGAACTTCATAGCAAAGTACAAAGTTCGTTTTAGATGGACAAAGTTAGTTGAAATAGACAGTTTTTGCATGAAAACTCATTCCTGGTGGAACTTCATAGCAAAGTACAAAGTTCGTTTTGGATGGACAAAATTAGTTGAAATAGACAGTTTTTGCATGAAAACTCATTCCTGGTGGAACTTCATAGCAAAGTACAAAGTTCGAATCAGATGGACGAATTAAGTTGAAATAGACAGTTTTTGCATAAAAACTCATTCCTGGTGGAACTTCATAGCAAAGTACAAAGTTCGTTTTGGATGGATCAATTTAGTTGAAATAGACAGTTCTTGCATGAAAACTCATTCCTGGTAGAACTTCATAGCAAAGTACAAAGTTCGTTTTAGATGGACAAAGTTAGTTGAAATAGACAGTTTTTGCATGAAAACTCATTCCTGGTGGAACTTCATAGCAAAGTACAAAGTTCGTTTTGGATGGACAAAGTTAGTTGAAATAGACAGTTTTTGCATGAAAACTCATTCCTGGTGGAACTTCATAGCAAAGTACAAAGTTCGTTTTGGATGGACAAAGTTAGTTGAAATAGACAGTTTTTGCATAAAAACTCATTCCTGGTGGAACTTCATAGCAAAGTACAAAGCTCGTTTTGGATGGACGAATTAAGTTGAAATAGACAGTTTTTGTATGAAAACTCATTCCTGGTGGAACTTCATAGCAAAGTACAAAGTTCGTTTTGGATGGACAAAGTTAGTTGAAATAGACAGTTTTTGCATGAAAACTCATTCCTGGTGGAACTTCATAGCAAAGTACAAAGTTCGTTTTGGATGGACGAATTAAGTTGAAATAGACAGTTTTTGTATGAAAACTCATTCCTGGTGGAACTTCATAGCAAAGTACAAAGTTCGTTTTGGATGGACAAAGTTAGTTGAAATAGACAGTTTTTGCATGAAAACTCATTCCTGGTGGAACTTCATAGCAAAGTACAAAGTTCGTATCGGATGGATCAATTTAGTTGAAAAAGACAGTTCTTGCATGAAAACTCATTCCTGGTAGAACTTCATAGCAAAGTACAAAGTTCGTATCGGATGGACGAATTAAGTTGAAATAGACAGTTTTTGTATGAAAACTCATTCCTGGTGGAACTTCATAGCAAAGTACAAAGTTCGTTTTGGATGGACAAAGTTAGTTGAAATAGACAGTTTTTGCATGAAAACTCATTCCTGGTGGAACTTCATAGCAAAGTACAAAGTTCGTTTTGGATGGACGATTAAGTTGAAATAGACAGTTTTTGTATGAAAACTCATTCCTGGTGGAACTTCATAGCAAAGTACAAAGTTCGTTTTGGATGGACAAAATTAGTTGAAATAGACAGTTTTTGCATGAAAACTCATTCCTGGTGGAACTTCATAGCAAAGTACAAAGTTCGTTTTGGATGGACGAATTAAGTTGAAATAGACAGTTTTTGCATGAAAACTCATTCCTGGTGGAACTTCATAGCAAAGTACAAAGTTCGTTTTGGATGGATCAATTTAGTTAAAATAGACAGTTTTTGCATGAAAACTCATTCCTGGTGGAACTTCATAGCAAAGTACAAAGTTCGTTTTGGATGGACAAAGTTAGTTGAAATAGACAGTTTTTGCATGAAAACTCATTCCTGGTGGAACTTCATAGCAAAGTACAAAGTTCGTTTTGGATGGACAAAGTTAGTTGAAATAGACAGTTTTTGCATGAAAACTCATTCCTGGTGGAACTTCATAGCAAAGTACAAAGTTCGTTTTGGATGGACAAAGTTAGTTGAAATAGACAGTTTTTGCATGAAAACTCATTCCTGGTGGAACTTCATAGCAAAGTACAAAGTTCGTTTTGGATGGACAAAGTTAGTTGAAATAGACAGTTTTTGCATAAAAACTCATTCCTGGTGGAACTTCATAGCAAAGTACAAAGTTCGTTTTGGATGGATCAATTTAGTTGAAATAGACAGTTTTTGCATGAAAACTCATTCCTGGTGGAACTTCATAGCAAAGTACAAAGTTCGTTTTGGATGGATCAATTTAGTTGAAATAGACAGTTTTTGCATGAAAACTCATTCCTGGTGGAACTTCATAGCAAAGTACAAAGTTCGTTTTGGATGGACAAAGTTAGTTGAAATAGACAGTTTTTGCATAAAAACTCATTCCTGGTGGAACTTCATAGCAAAGTACAAAGTTCGTTTTGGATGGATCAATTTAGTTGAAATAGACAGTTTTTGCATGAAAACTCATTCCTGGTGGAACTTCATAGCAAAGTACAAAGTTCGTTTTGGATGGACAAAGTTAGTTGAAATAGACAGTTTTTGCATGAAAACTCATTCCTGGTGGAACTTCATAGCAAAGTACAAAGTTCGTTTTGGATGGACCAAGTTAGTTGAAATAGACAGTTTTTGCATAAAAACTCATTCCTGGTGGAACTTCATAGCAAAGTACAAAGTTCGTTTTGGATGGACAAAGTTAGTTGAAATAGACAGTTTTTGCATGAAAACTCATTCCTGGTGGAACTTGATAGCAAAGTACAAAGTTCGTTTTGGATGGATCAATTTAGTTGAAATAGACAGTTTTTGCATGAAAACTCATTCCTGGTGGAACTTCATAGCAAAGTACAAAGTTCGTTTTGGATGGACAAAGTTAGTTGAAATAGACAGTTTTTGCATGAAAACTCATTCCTGGTGGAACTTCATAGCAAAGTACAAAGTTCGTTTTGGATGGATCAATTTAGTTGAAATAGACAGTTTTTGCATGAAAACTCATTCCTGGTGGAACTTCATAGCAAAGTACAAAGTTCGTTTTGGATGGATCAATTTAGTTGAAATAGACAGTTTTTGCATGAAAACTCATTCCTGGTGGAACTTCATAGCAAAGTACAAAGTTCGTTTTGGATGGATCAATTTAGTTGAAATAGACAGTTTTTGCATGAAAACTCATTCCTGGTGGAACTTCATAGCAAAGTACAAAGTTCGTTTTGGATGGATCAATTTAGTTGAAATAGACAGTTTTTGCATGAAAACTCATTCCTGGTGGAACTTCATAGCAAAGTACAAAGTTCGTTTTGGATGGACAAAGTTAGTTGAAATAGACAGTTTTTGCATGAAAACTCATTCCTGGTGGAACTTCATAGCAAAGTACAAAGTTCGTTTTGGATGGATCAATTTAGTTGAAATAGACAGTTTTTGCATGAAAACTCATTCCTGGTGGAACTTCATAGCAAAGTACAAAGTTCGTTTTGGATGGATCAATTTAGTTGAAATAGACAGTTTTTGCATGAAAACTCATTCCTGGTGGAACTTCATAGCAAAGTACAAAGTTCGTTTTGGATGGATCAATTTAGTTGAAATAGACAGTTTTTGCATGAAAACTCATTCCTGGTGGAACTTCATAGCAAAGTACAAAGTTCGTTTTGGATGGACAAAGTTAGTTGAAATAGACAGTTTTTGCATGAAAACTCATTCCTGGTGGAACTTCATAGCAAAGTACAAAGTTCGTTTTGGATGGATCAATTTAGTTGAAATAGACAGTTTTTGTATGAAAACTCATTCCTGGTGGAACTTCATAGCAAAGTACAAAGTTCGTTTTGGATGGACAAAGTTAGTTGAAATAGACAGTTTTTGTATGAAAACTCATTCCTGGTGGAACTTCATAGCAAAGTACAAAGTTCGAATCAGATGGACGAATTAAGTTGAAATAGACAGTTTTTGCATGAAAACTCATTCGTGGTGGAACTTCATAGCAAAGTACAAAGTTCGTTTTGGATGGATCAATTTAGTTGAAATAGACAGTTTTTGTATGAAAACTCATTCCTGGTGGAACTTCATAGCAAAGTACAAAGTTCGAATCAGATGGACGAATTAAGTTGAAATAGACAGTTTTTGCATGAAAACTCATTCGTGGTGGAACTTCATAGCAAAGTACAAAGTTCGTTTTGGATGGACAAAGTTAGTTGAAATAGACAGTTTTTGCATAAAAACTCATTCCTGGTGGAACTTCATAGCAAAGTACAAAGTTCGAATCAGATGGACGAATTAAGTTGAAATAGACAGTTTTTGCATGAAAACTCATTCCTGGTAGAACTTCATAGCAAAGTACAAAGTTCGTTTTAGATGGACAAAGTTAGTTGAAATAGACAGTTTTTGCATGAAAACTCATTCCTGGTGGAACTTCATAGCAAAGTACAAAGTTCGTTTTAGATGGACAAAGTTAGTTGAAATAGACAGTTTTTGCATGAAAACTCATTCCTGGTGGAACTTCATAGCAAAGTACAAAGTTCGTTTTGGATGGATCAATTTAGTTTAAATAGACAGTTTTTGCATGAAAACTCATTCCTGGTGGAACTTCATAGCAAAGTACAAAGTTCGTTTTGGATGGACAAAGTTAGTTGAAATAGACAGTTTTTGCATAAAAACTCATTCCTGGTGGAACTTCATAGCAAAGTACAAAGTTCGTTTTGAATGGACGAATTAAGTTGAAATAGACAGTTTTTGTATGAAAACTCATTCCTGGTGGAACTTCATAGCAAAGTACAAAGTTCGTTTTGGATGGATAAATTTAGTTGAAATAGACAGTTTTTGCATGAAAACTCATTCCTGGTGGAACTTCATAGCAAAGTACAAAGTTCGTTTTGGATGGACAAAGTTAGTTGAAATAGACAGTTTTTGCATAAAAACTCATTCCTGGTGGAACTTCATAGCAAAGTACAAAGTTCGTTTTGGATGGACGAATTAAGTTGAAATAGACAGTTTTTGTATGAAAACTCATTCCTGGTGGAACTTCATAGCAAAGTACAAAGTTCGTTTTGGATGGATCAATTTAGTTGAAATAGACAGTTTTTGCATGAAAACTCATTCCTGGTAGAACTTCATAGCAAAGTACAAAGTTCGTTTTGGATGGATCAATTTAGTTGAAATAGACAGTTTTTGCATGAAAACTCATTCCTGGTGGAACTTCATAGCAAAGTACAAAGTTCGTTTTGGATGGATCAATTTAGTTGAAATAGACAGTTTTTGCATGAAAACTCATTCCTGGTGGAACTTCATAGCAAAGAACAAAGTTCGTTTTGGATGGACGAATTAAGTTGAAATAGACAGTTTTTGTATGAAAACTCATTCCTGGTGGAACTTCATAGCAAAGTACAAAGTTCGTTTTGGATGGATAAATTTAGTTGAAATAGACAGTTTTTGCATGAAAACTCATTCCTGGTAGAACTTCATAGCAAAGTACAAAGTTCGTTTTGGATGGATCAATTTAGTTGAAATAGACAGTTTTTGCATGAAAACTCATTCCTGGTGGAACTTCATAGCAAAGTACAAAGTTCGTTTTGGATGGATCAATTTAGTTGAAATAGACAGTTTTTGCATGAAAACTCATTCCTGGTGGAACTTCATAGCAAAGAACAAAGTTCGTTTTGGATGGATCAATTTAGTTGAAATAGACAGTTTTTGCATGAAAACTCATTCCTGGTAGAACTTCATAGCAAAGTACAAAGTTCGTTTTAGATGGACAAAGTTAGTTGAAATAGACAGTTTTTGCATGAAAACTCATTCCTGGTGGAACTTCATAGCAAAGTACAAAGTTCGTTTTGGATGGACGAATTAAGTTGAAATAGACAGTTTTTGTATGAAAACTCATTCCTGGTGGAACTTCATAGCAAAGTACAAAGTTCGTTTTGGATGGATAAATTTAGTTGAAATAGACAGTTTTTGCATGAAAACTCATTCCTGGTAGAACTTCATAGCAAAGTACAAAGTTCGTTTTGGATGGATCAATTTAGTTGAAATAGACAGTTTTTGCATGAAAACTCATTCCTGGTGGAACTTCATAGCAAAGTACAAAGTTCGTTTTGGATGGATCAATTTAGTTGAAATAGACAGTTTTTGCATGAAAACTCATTCCTGGTGGAACTTCATAGCAAAGAACAAAGTTCGTTTTGGATGGATCAATTTAGTTGAAATAGACAGTTTTTGCATGAAAACTCATTCCTGGTAGAACTTCATAGCAAAGTACAAAGTTCGTTTTAGATGGACAAAGTTAGTTGAAATAGACAGTTTTTGCATGAAAACTCATTCCTGGTGGAACTTCATAGCAAAGTACAAAGTTCGTTTTGGATGGACAAAGTTAGTTGAAATAGACAGTTTTTGCATAAAAACTCATTCCTGGTGGAACTTCATAGCAAAGTACAAAGTTCGTTTTAGATGGACAAAGTTAGTTGAAATAGACAGTTTTTGTATGAAAACTCATTCCTGGTGGAACTTCATAGCAAAGTACAAAGTTCGAATCAGATGGACGAATTAAGTTGAAATTGACAGTTTTTGCATGAAAACTCATTCCTGGTGGAACTTCATAGCAAAGTACAAAGTTCGTTTTGGATGGACGAATTAAGTTGAAATTGACAGTTTTTGTATGAAAACTCATTCCTGGTGGAACTTCATAGCAAAGTACAAAGTTCGTTTTGGATGGATCAATTTAGTTGAAATAGACAGTTTTTGCATGAAAACTCATTCCTGGTGGAACTTCATAGCAAAGTACAAAGTTCGTTTTGGATGGATCAATTTAGTTTAAATAGACAGTTTTTGCATGAAAACTCATTCCTGGTGGAACTTCATAGCAAAGAACAAAGTTCGTTTTGGATGGATCAATTTAGTTGAAATAGACAGTTTTTGCATGAAAACTCATTCCTGGTGGAACTTCATAGCAAAGTACAAAGTTCGTTTTGGATGGACAAAGTTAGTTGAAATAGACAGTTTTTGCATAAAAACTCATTCCTGGTGGAACTTCATAGCAAAGTACAAAGTTCGTTTTGGATGGACGAATTAAGTTGAAATAGACAGTTTTTGTATGAAAACTCATTCCTGGTGGAACTTCATAGCAAAGTACAAAGTTCGTTTTGGATGGATAAATTTAGTTGAAATAGACAGTTTTTGCATGAAAACTCATTCCTGGTGGAACTTCATAGCAAAGTACAAAGTTCGTTTTGGATGGATCAATTTAGTTGAAATAGACAGTTTTTGCATGAAAACTCATTCCTGGTGGAACTTCATAGCAAAGAACAAAGTTCGTTTTGGATGGATAAATTTAGTTGAAATAGACAGTTTTTGCATGAAAACTCATTCCTGGTGGAACTTCATAGCAAAGTACAAAGTTCGTTTTGGATGGATCAATTTAGTTGAAATAGACAGTTTTTGCATGAAAACTCATTCCTGGTGGAACTTCATAGCAAAGTACAAAGTTCGTTTTGGATGGATCAATTTAGTTGAAATAGACAGTTTTTGCATGAAAACTCATTCCTGGTGGAACTTCATAGCAAAGAGCAAAGTTCGTTTTGGATGGATCAATTTAGTTGAAATAGACAGTTTTTGCATGAAAACTCATTCCTGGTAGAACTTCATAGCAAAGTACAAAGTTCGTTTTAGATGGACAAAGTAAGTTGAAATAGACAGTTTTTGCATGAAAACTCATTCCTGGTGGAACTTCATAGCAAAGTACAAAGTTCGTTTTGGATGGATCAATTTAGTTGAAATAGACAGTTTTTGCATGAAAACTCATTCCTGGTAGAACTTCATAGCAAAGTACAAAGTTCGTTTTAGATGGACAAAGTTAGTTGAAATAGACAGTTTTTGCATGAAAACTCATTCCTGGTGGAACTTCATAGCAAAGTACAAAGTTCGAATCAGATGGACGAATTAAGTTGAAATTGACAGTTTTTGCATGAAAACTCATTCCTGGTGGAACTTCATAGCAAAGTACAAAGTTCGTTTTGGATGGACGAATTAAGTTGAAATAGACAGTTTTTGTATGAAAACTCATTCCTGGTGGAACTTCATAGCAAAGTACAAAGTTCGTTTTGGATGGATCAATTTAGTTGAAATAGACAGTTTTTGTATGAAAACTCATTCCTGGTGGAACTTCATAGCAAAGTACAAAGTTCGTTTTGGATGGACGAATTAAGTTTAAATAGACAGTTTTTGCATGAAAACTCATTCCTGGTGGAACTTCATAGCAAAGTACAAAGTTCGAATCAGATGGACAAAGTTAGTTGAAATAGACAGTTTTTGCATGAAAACTCATTCCTGGTGGAACTTCATAGCAAAGTACAAAGTTCGTTTTGGATGGACAAAGTTAGTTGAAATAGACAGTTTTTGCATGAAAACTCATTCCTGGTGGAACTTCATAGCAAAGTACAAAGTTCGTTTTGGATGGACAAAGTTAGTTGAAATAGACAGTTTTTGCATGAAAACTCATTCCTGATGGAACTTCATAACAAAGTACAAAGTTCGTTTTGGATGGATCAATTTAGTTCAAATAGACAGTTTTTGCATGAAAACTCATTCCTGGTGGAACTTCATAGCAAAGTACAAAGTTCGTTTTGGATGGACAAAGTTAGTTGAAATAGACAGTTTTTGCATAAAAACTCATTCCTGGTGGAACTTCATAGCAAAGTACAAAGTTCGTGTTGGATGGATCAATTTAGTTGAAATAGACAGTTTTTGCATGAAAACTCATTCCTGGTTTAACTTCATAGCAAAGTACAAAGTTCGTTTTGGATGGATCAATTTAGTTTAAATAGACAGTTTTTGCATGAAAACTCATTCCTGGTGGAACTTCATAGCAAAGTACAAAGTTCGTTTTGGATGGACAAAGTTAGTTGAAATAGACAGTTTTTGCATGAAAACTCATTCCTGGTGGAACTTCATAGCAAAGTACAAAGTTCGTTTTGGATGGATCAATTTAGTTGAAATAGACAGTTTTTGCATGAAAACTCATTCCTGGTGGAACTTCATAGCAAAGTACAAAGTTCGTTTTGGATGGACGAATTAAGTTGAAATAGACAGTTTTTGCATGAAAACTCATTCCTGGTGGAACTTCATAGCAAAGTACAAAGTTCGTTTTGGATGGACAAAGTTAGTTGAAATAGACAGTTTTTGCATGAAAACTCATTCCTGGTGGAACTTCATAGCAAAGTACAAAGTTCGTTTTGGATGGACAAAGTTAGTTGAAATAGACAGTTTTTGCATGAAAACTCATTCCTGGTGGAACTTCATAGCAAAGTACAAAGTTCGTTTTGGATGGACAAAGTTAGTTGAAATAGACAATTTTTGCATGAAAACTCATTCCTGGTGGAACTTCATAGCAAAGTACAAAGTTCGTTTTGGATGGACGAATTAAGTTGAAATAGACAGTTTTTGTATGAAAACTCATTCCTGGTGGAACTTCATAGTAAAGTACAAAGTTCGTTTTGGATGGACAAAGTTAGTTGAAATAGACAGTTTTTGCATGAAAACTCATTCCAGGTGGAACTTCATAGCAAAGTACAAAGTTCGTTTTGGATTTACAAAGTTAGTTGAAATAGACAGTTTTTGCATAAAAACTCATTCCTGGTGGAACTTCATAGCAAAGTACAAAGTTCGTTTTGGATGGACGAATTAAGTTGAAATAGACAGTTTTTGTATGAAAACTCATTCCTGGTGGAACTTCATAGCAAAGTACAAAGTTCGTTTTGGATGGATCAATTTAGTTGAAATAGACAGTTTTTGCATGAAAACTCATTCCTGGTGGAACTTCATAGCAAAGTACAAAGTTCGTTTTGGATGGACAAAGTTAGTTGAAATAGACAGTTTTTGTATGAAAACACACTTCTGGTGGAACTACATATCAAAGAACAAAGTTCGAATCGGATGGACAAAGTTAGATGTAATTAACAGTTTTTGTATGAAAACACACTTCTGGTGGAACTTCATAGCAAAGTACAAAGTTCGTTTTGGATGGACAAAGTTAGTTGTAATTAACAGTTTTTGTATGAAAACACACTTCTGGTGGAACTTCATATCAAAGTACAAAGTTCGTTTTGGATGGACAAAGTTAGTTGTAATTAACAGTTTTTGTATGAAAACACACTTCTGGTGGAACTTCATATCAAAGTACAAAGTTCGTTTTGGATGGACAAAGTTAGTTGTAATTAACAGTTTTTGTATGAAAACACACTTCTGGTGGAACTTCATAGCAAAGTACAAAGTTCGTTTTGGATGGACAAAGTTAGTTGTAATTAACAGTTTTTGTATGAAAACACACTTCTGGTGGAACTTCATAGCAAAGAACAAAGTTCGAATCGGATGGACAAAGTTAGTTGTAATTAACAGTTTTTGTATGAAAACACACTTCTGGTGGAACTTCATATCAAAGTACAAAGTTCGTTTTGGATGGACAAAGTTAGTTGAAATAGACAGTTTTTGCATAAAAACTCATTCCTGGTGGAACTTCATAGCAAAGTACAAAGTTCGTTTTGGATGGACAAAGTTAGTTGAAATAGACAGTTTTTGCATGAAAACTCATTCCTGGTGGAACTTCATAGCAAAGTACAAAGTTCGTTTTGGATGGACAAAGTTAGTTGAAATAGACAGTTTTTGTATGAAAACACACTTCTGGTGGAACTTCATATCAAAGAACAAAGTTCGAATCGGATGGACAAAGTTAGTTGTAATTAACAGTTTTTGTATGAAAACACACTTCTGGTGGAACTTCATAGCAAAGTACAAAGTTCGTTTTGGATGGACAAAGTTAGTTGTAATTAACAGTTTTTGTATGAAAACACACTGCTGGTGGAACTTCATATCAAAGTACAAAGTTCGTTTTGGATGGACAAAGTTAGTTGAAATAGACAGTTTTTGCATAAAAACTCATTCCTGGTGGAACTTCATAGCAAAGTACAAAGTTCGTTTTGGATGGACAAAGTTAGTTGAAATAGACAGTTTTTGCATGAAAACTCATTCCTGGTGGAACTTCATAGCAAAGTACAAAGTTCGTTTTGGATGGACAAAGTTAGTTGAAATAGACAGTTTTTGCATGAAAACTCATTCCTGGTGGAACTTCATAGCAAAGTACAAAGTTCGTTTTGGATGGACAAAGTTAGTTGAAATAGACAGTTTTTGCATGAAAACTCATTCCTGGTGGAACTTCATAGCAAAGTACAAAGTTCGTTTTGGATGGACAAAGTTAGTTGAAATAGACAGTTTTTGTATGAAAACACACTTCTGGTGGAACTTCATATCAAAGAACAAAGTTCGAATCGGATGGACAAAGTTAGTTGTAATTAACAGTTTTTGTATGAAAACACACTTCTGGTGGAACTTCATAGCAAAGTACAAAGTTCGTTTTGGATGGACAAAGTTAGTTGTAATTAACAGTTTTTGTATGAAAACACACTTCTGGTGGAACTTCATATCAAAGTACAAAGTTCGTTTTGGATGGACAAAGTTAGTTGTAATTAACAGTTTTTGTATGAAAACACACTTCTGGTGGAACTTCATATCAAAGTACAAAGTTCGTTTTGGATGGACAAAGTTAGTTGAAATAGACAGTTTTTGTATGAAAACACACTTCTGGTGGAACTTCATATCAAAGAACAAAGTTCGAATCGGATGGACAAAGTTAGTTGTAATTAACAGTTTTTGTATGAAAACACACTTCTGGTGGAACTTCATAGCAAAGTACAAAGTTCGTTTTGGATGGACAAAGTTAGTTGTAATTAACAGTTTTTGTATGAAAACACACTTCTGGTGGAACTTCATATCAAAGTACAAAGTTCGTTTTGGATGGACAAAGTTAGTTGTAATTAACAGTTTTTGTATGAAAACACACTTCTGGTGGAACTTCATAGCAAAGTACAAAGTTCGTTTTGGATGGACAAAGTTAGTTGTAATTAACAGTTTTTGTATGAAAACACACTTCTGGTGGAACTTCATATCAAAGAACAAAGTTCGAATCGGATGGACAAAGTTAGTTGTAATTAACAGTTTTTGTATGAAAACACACTTCTGGTGGAACTTCATATCAAAGTACAAAGTTCGTTTTGGATGGACAAAGTTAGTTGAAATAGACAGTTTTTGCATGAAAACTCATTCCTGGTGGAACTTCATAGCAAAGTACAAAGTTCGTTTTGGATGGACAAAGTTAGTTGAAATAGACAGTTTTTGCATGAAAACTCATTCCAGGTGGAACTTCATAGCAAAGTACAAAGTTCGTTTTGGATGGACGAATTAAGTTGAAATAGACAGTTTTTGCATGAAAACTCATTCCTGGTGGAACTTCATAGCAAAGTACAAAGTTCGTTTTGGATGGACGAATTAAGTTGAAATAGACAGTTTTTGTATGAAAACTCATTCCTGGTGGAACTTCATAGCAAAGTACAAAGTTCGTTTTGGATGGACAAAGTTAGTTGAAATAGACAGTTTTTGCATGAAAACTCATTCCAGGTGGAACTTCATAGCAAAGTACAAAGTTCGTTTTGGATGGATCAATTTAGTTGAAATAGACAGTTTTTGCATAAAAACTCATTCCTGGTGGAACTTCATAGCAAAGTACAAAGTTCGTTTTGGATGGACGAATTAAGTTGAAATAGACAGTTTTTGCATGAAAACTCATTCCTGGTGGAACTTCATAGCAAAGTACAAAGTTCGTTTTGGATGGATCAATTTAGTTGAAATAGACAGTTTGTGCATGAAAACTCATTCCTGGTGGAACTTCATAGCAAAGTACAAAGTTCGTTTTGGATGGACAAAGTTAGTTGAAATAGATAATTTTTGCATGAAAACTCATTCCTGGTGGAACTTCATAGCAAAGAACAAAGTTCGTTTTGGATGGACGAATTAAGTTGAAATAGACAGTTTTTGCATAAAAACTCATTCCTGGTGGAACTTCATAGCAAAGTACAAAGTTCGTTTTGGATGGATCAATTTAGTTGAAATAGACAGTTTGTGCATGAAAACTCATTCCTGGTGGAACTTCATAGCAAAGTACAAAGTTCGTTTTGGATGGACGAATTAAGTTGAAATAGACAGTTTTTGCATAAAAACTCATTCCTGGTGGAACTTCATAGCAAAGTACAAAGTTCGTTTTGGATGGACGAATTAAGTTGAAATAGACAGTTTTTGCATAAAAACTCATTCCTGGTGGAACTTCATAGCAAAGTACAAAGTTCGTTTTGGATGGATCAATTTAGTTGAAATAGACAGTTTGTGCATGAAAACTCATTCCTGGTGGAACTTCATAGCAAAGTACAAAGTTCGTTTTGGATGGACGAATTAAGTTGAAATAGACAGTTTTTGCATAAAAACTCATTCCTGGTGGAACTTCATAGCAAAGTACAAAGTTCGTTTTGGATGGACAAAGTTAGTTGAAATAGATAATTTTTGCATGAAAACTCATTCCTGGTGGAACTTCATAGCAAAGTACAAAGTTCGTTTTGGATGGACAAAGTTAGTTGAAATAGACAGTTTTTGCATGAAAACTCATTCCGGGTGGAACTTCATAGCAAAGTACAAAGTTCGTTTTGGATGGACAAAGTTAGTTGAAATAGACAGTTTTTGCATGAAAACTCATTCCTGGTGGAACTTCATAGCAAAGTACAAAGTTCGTTTTGGATGGACAAAGTTAGTTGAAATAGACAGTTTTTGCATGAAAACTCATTCCTGGTGGAACTTCATAGCAAAGTACAAAGTTCGTTTTGGATGGACAAAGTTAGTTGAAATAGACAGTTTTTGCATGAAAACTCATTCCTGGTGGAACTTCATAGCAAAGTACAAAGTTCGTTTTGGATGGACAAAGTTAGTTGAAATAGACAGTTTTTGCATAAAAACTCATTCCTGGTGGAACTTCATAGCAAAGTACAAAGTTCGTTTTGGATGGATCAATTTAGTTGAAATAGACAGTTTTTGCATGAAAACTCATTCCTGGTGGAACTTCATAGCAAAGTACAAAGTTCGTTTTGGATGGACAAAGTTAGTTGAAATAGACAGTTTTTGCATGAAAACTCATTCCTGGTGGAACTTCATAGCAAAGTACAAAGTTCGTTTTGGATGGACAAAGTTAGTTGAAATAGACAGTTTTTGCATGAAAACTCATTCCTGGTGGAACTTCATAGCAAAGTACAAAGTTCGTTTTGGATGGACAAAGTCAGTTCAAATAGACAGTTTTTGCATAAAAACTCATTCCTGGTGGAACTTCATAGCAAAGTACAAAGTTCGTTTTGGATGGATCAATTTAGTTGAAATAGACAGTTTTTGCATGAAAACTCATTCCTGGTGGAACTTCATAGCAAAGTACAAAGTTCGTTTTGGATGGACAAAAATAGTTGAAATAGACAGTTTTTGCATGAAAACTCATTCCTGGTGGAACTTCATAGCAAAGTACAAAGTTCGTTTTGGATGGACAAAGTTAGTTGAAAAAGACAGTTTTTGCATGAAAACTCATTCCTGGTGGAACTTCATAGCAAAGTACAAAGTTCGTTTTGGATGGACAAAGTCAGTTCAAATAGACAGTTTTTGCATAAAAACTCATTCCTGGTGGAACTTCATAGCAAAGTACAAAGTTCGTTTTGGATGGACGAATTAAGTTGAAATAGACAGTTTTTGCATAAAAACTCATTCCTGGTGGAAC
Source organism: Anopheles moucheti (assembly GCF_943734755.1). NCBI lineage: Eukaryota > Metazoa > Arthropoda > Insecta > Diptera > Culicidae > Anopheles > Anopheles moucheti. Next base: position 45,833 of record NW_026453655.1, read on the forward strand.
TTCATAGCAAAGTACAAAGTTCGTTTAGGATGGACAAAGTTAGTTGAAATAGACAGTTTTTGCATGAAAACTCATTCCTGGTGGAACTTTATAGCAAAGTACAAAGTTCGTTTTGGATGGACAAAGTTAGTTGAAATAGATAATTTTTGCATGAAAACTCATTCCTGGTGGAACTTCATAGCAAAGTACAAAGTTCGTTTTGGATGGACAAAGTTAGTTGAAATAGACAGTTTTTGCATGAAAACTCATTCCTGGTGGAACTTCATAGCAAAGTACAAAGTTCGTTTAGGATGGACAAAGTTAGTTGAAATAGACAGTTTTTGCATGAAAACTCATTCCTGGTGGAACTTTATAGCAAAGTACAAAGTTCGTTTTGGATGGACAAAGTTAGTTGAAATAGATAATTTTTGCATGAAAACTCATTCCTGGTGGAACTTCATAGCAAAGTACAAAGTTCGTTTTGGATGGACGAATTAAGTTGAAATAGACAGTTTTTGCATGAAAACTCATTCCTGGTGGAACTTCATAGCAAAGTACAAAGTTCGTTTAGGATGGACAAAGTTAGTTGAAATAGACAGTTTTTGCATGAAAACTCATTCCTGGTGGAACTTTATAGCAAAGTACAAAGTTCGTTTTGGATGGACAAAGTTAGTTGAAATAGACAGTTTTTGCATGAAAACTCATTCCTGGTGGAACTTCATAGCAAAGTACAAAGTTCGTTTTGGATGGACGAATTAAGTTGAAATAGACAGTTTTTGTATGAAAACTCATTCCTGGTGGAACTTCATAGTAAAGTACAAAGTTCGTTTTGGATGGACAAAGTTAGTTGAAATAGACAGTTTTTGCATGAAAACTCATTCCAGGTGGAACTTCATAGCAAAGTACAAAGTTCGTTTTGGATTTACAAAGTTAGTTGAAATAGACAGTTTTTGCATAAAAACTCATTCCTGGTGGAACTTCATAGCAAAGTACAAAGTTCGTTTAGGATGGACAAAGTTAGTTGAAATAGACAGTTTTTGCATGGTAACACATTCCTGGTAGAACTACATAGCAAAGTACAAAGTTCGTTTTGGATGGACAAAGTTAGTTGAAATAGACAGTTTTTGCATGAAAACTCATTCCTGGTGGAACTTCATAGCAAAGTACAAAGTTCGTTTTGGATGGACGAATTAAGTTGAAATAGACAGTTTTTGCATAAAAACTCATTCCTGGTGGAACTTCATAGCAAAGTACAAAGTTCGTTTTGGATGGACGAATTAAGTTGAAATAGACAGTTTTTGTATGAAAACTCATTTCTGGTGGAACTTCATAGCAAAGTACAAAGTTCGAATCAGATGGACGAATAAAGTTGAAATTGACAGTTTTTGCATGAAAACTCATTCCTGGTGGAACTTCATAGCAAAGTACAAAGTTCGTTTTGGATGGATCAATTTAGTTGAAATAGACAGTTTTTGCATGAAAACTCATTCCTGGTGGAACTTCATAGCAAAGAACAAAGTTCGTTTTGGATGGACAAAGTTAGTTGAAATAGACAGTTTTTGCATAAAAACTCATTCCTGGTGGAACTTCATAGCAAAGTACAAAGTTCGTTTTGGATGGATCAATTTAGTTGAAATAGACAGTTTTTGCATGAAAACTCATTCCTGGTGGAACTTCATAGCAAAGTACAAAGTTCGTTTTGGATGGATTAATTTAGTTGAAATAGACAGTTTTTGCATGAAAACTCAGTCCTGGTGGAACTTCATAGCAAAGTACAAAGTTCGTTTTAGATGGACAAAGTTAGTTGAAATAGACAGTTTTTGCATAAAAACTCATTCCTGGTGGAACTTCATAGCAAAGTACAAAGTTCGTTTTGGATGGACGAATTAAGTTGAAATAGACAGTTTTTGTATGAAAACTCATTCCTGGTGGAACTTCATAGCAAAGTACAAAGTTCGTTTTGGATGGATCAATTTAGTTGAAATAGACAGTTTTTGCATGAAAACTCATTCCTGGTGGAACTTCATAGCAAAGAACAAAGTTCGTTTTGGATGGATCAATTTAGTTGAAATAGACAGTTTTTGCATGAAAACTCATTCCTGGTGGAACTTCATAGCAAAGTACAAAGTTCGTTTTAGATGGACAAAGTTAGTTGAAATAGACAGTTTTTGCATAAAAACTCATTCCTGGTGGAACTTCATAGCAAAGTACAAAGTTCGTTTTGGATGGACGAATTAAGTTGAAATAGACAGTTTTTGTATGAAAACTCATTCCTGGTGGAACTTCATAGCAAAGTACAAAGTTCGTTTTGGATGGATCAATTTAGTTGAAATAGACAGTTTTTGCATGAAAACTCATTCCTGGTGGAACTTCATAGCAAAGTACAAAGTTCGTTTTGGATGGACGAATTAAGTTGAAATAGACAGTTTTTGTATGAAAACTCATTCCTGGTGGAACTTCATAGCAAAGTACAAAGTTCGTTTTGGATGGATAAATTTAGTTGAAATAGACAGTTTTTGCATGAAAACTCATTCCTGGTGGAACTTCATAGCAAAGTACAAAGTTCGTTTTGGATGGATCAATTTAGTTGAAATAGACAGTTTTTGCATGAAAACTCATTCCTGGTGGAACTTCATAGCAAAGTACAAAGTTCGTTTTGGATGGATCAATTTAGTTGAAATAGACAGTTTTTGTATGAAAACTCATTCCTGGTGGAACTTCATAGCAAAGTACAAAGTTCGTTTTGGATGGATCAATTTAGTTGAAATAGACAGTTTTTGCATGAAAACTCATTCCTGGTGGAACTTCATAGCAAAGAACAAAGTTCGTTTTGGATGGATCAATTTAGTTGAAATAGACAGTTTTTGCATGAAAACTCATTCCTGGTGGAACTTCATAGCAAAGTACAAAGTTCGTTTTGGATGGACAAAGTTAGTTGAAATAGACAGTTTTTGTATGAAAACTCATTCCTGGTGGAACTTCATAGCAAAGTACAAAGTTCGTTTTGGATGGATCAATTTAGTTGAAATAGACAGTTTTTGCATGAAAACTCATTCCTGGTGGAACTTCATAGCAAAGAACAAAGTTCGTTTTGGATGGACAAAGTTAGTTGAAATAGACAGTTTTTGCATAAAAACTCATTCCTGGTGGAACTTCATAGCAAAGTACAAAGTTCGTTTTGGATGGACGAATTAAGTTGAAATAGACAGTTTTTGCATGAAAACTCATTCCTGGTGGAACTTCATAGCAAAGTACAAAGTTCGTTTTGGATGGATCAATTTAGTTGAAATAGACAGTTTTTGCATGAAAACTCATTCCTGGTGGAACTTCATAGCAAAGTACAAAGTTCGTTTTAGATGGACAAAGTTAGTTGAAATAGACAGTTTTTGCATAAAAACTCATTCCTGGTGGAACTTCATAGCAAAGTACAAAGTTCGTTTTGGATGGACGAATTAAGTTGAAATAGACAGTTTTTGTATGAAAACTCATTCCTGGTGGAACTTCATAGCAAAGTACAAAGTTCGTTTTGGATGGATCAATTTAGTTGAAATAGACAGTTTTTGCATGAAAACTCATTCCTGGTGGAACTTCATAGCAAAGAACAAAGTTCGTTTTGGATGGATCAATTTAGTTGAAATAGACAGTTTTTGCATGAAAACTCATTCCTGGTGGAACTTCATAGCAAAGTACAAAGTTCGTTTTAGATGGACAAAGTTAGTTGAAATAGACAGTTTTTGCATAAAAACTCATTCCTGGTGGAACTTCATAGCAAAGTACAAAGTTCGTTTTGGATGGACGAATTAAGTTGAAATAGACAGTTTTTGTATGAAAACTCATTCCTGGTGGAACTTCATAGCAAAGTACAAAGTTCGTTTTGGATGGATCAATTTAGTTGAAATAGACAGTTTTTGCATGAAAACTCATTCCTGGTGGAACTTCATAGCAAAGTACAAAGTTCGTTTTGGATGGACGAATTAAGTTGAAATAGACAGTTTTTGTATGAAAACTCATTCCTGGTGGAACTTCATAGCAAAGTACAAAGTTCGTTTTGGATGGATCAATTTAGTTGAAATAGACAGTTTTTGCATGAAAACTCATTCCTGGTGGAACTTCATAGCAAAGTACAAAGTTCGTTTTGGATGGATCAATTTAGTTGAAATAGACAGTTTTTGCATGAAAACTCATTCCTGGTGGAACTTCATAGCAAAGTACAAAGTTCGTTTTGGATGGATCAATTTAGTTGAAATAGACAGTTTTTGTATGAAAACTCATTCCTGGTGGAACTTCATAGCAAAGTACAAAGTTCGTTTTGGATGGATCAATTTAGTTGAAATAGACAGTTTTTGCATGAAAACTCATTCCTGGTGGAACTTCATAGCAAAGAACAAAGTTCGTTTTGGATGGATCAATTTAGTTGAAATAGACAGTTTTTGCATGAAAACTCATTCCTGGTGGAACTTCATAGCAAAGTACAAAGTTCGTTTTGGATGGACAAAGTTAGTTGAAATAGACAGTTTTTGTATGAAAACTCATTCCTGGTGGAACTTCATAGCAAAGTACAAAGTTCGTTTTGGATGGACGAATTAAGTTGAAATAGACAGTTTTTGCATGAAAACTCATTCCTGGTGGAACTTCATAGCAAAGAACAAAGTTCGTTTTGGATGGATCAATTTAGTTGAAATAGACAGTTTTTGCATGAAAACTCATTCCTGGTGGAACTTCATAGCAAAGTACAAAGTTCGTTTTGGATGGACGAATTAAGTTGAAATAGACAGTTTTTGTATGAAAACTCATTCCTGGTGGAACTTCATAGCAAAGTACAAAGTTCGTTTTGGATGGATCAATTTAGTTGAAATAGACAGTTTTTGCATGAAAACTCATTCCTGGTGGAACTTCATAGCAAAGAACAAAGTTCGTTTCGGATGGATCAATTTAGTTGAAATAGACAGTTTTTGCATGAAAACTCATTCCTGGTGGAACTTCATAGCAAAGTACAAAGTTCGTTTTAGATGGACAAAGTTAGTTGAAATAGACAGTTTTTGCATAAAAACTCATTCCTGGTGGAACTTCATAGCAAAGTACAAAGTTCGTTTTGGATGGACGAATTAAGTTGAAATAGACAGTTTTTGTATGAAAACTCATTCCTGGTGGAACTTCATAGCAAAGTACAAAGTTCGTTTTGGATGGATCAATTTAGTTGAAATAGACAGTTTTTGCATGAAAACTCATTCCTGGTGGAACTTCATAGCAAAGTACAAAGTTCGTTTTGGATAGGCGAATTAAGTTGAAATAGACAGTTTTTGTATGAAAACTCATTCCTGGTGGAACTTCATAGCAAAGTACAAAGTTCGTTTTGGATGGATCAATTTAGTTGAAATAGACAGTTTTTGCATGAAAACTCATTCCTGGTGGAACTTCATAGCAAAGAACAAAGTTCGTTTTGGATGGATCAATTTAGTTGAAATAGACAGTTTTTGCATGAAAACTCATTCCTGGTGGAACTTCATAGCAAAGTACAAAGTTCGTTTTAGATGGACAAAGTTAGTTGAAATAGACAGTTTTTGCATAAAAACTCATTCCTGGTGGAACTTCATAGCAAAGTACAAAGTTCGTTTTGGATGGACGAATTAAGTTGAAATAGACAGTTTTTGCATGAAAACTCATTCCTGGTGGAACTTCATAGCAAAGAACAAAGTTCGTTTTGGATGGATCAATTTAGTTGAAATAGACAGTTTTTGCATGAAAACTCATTCCTGGTGGAACTTCATAGCAAAGTACAAAGTTCGTTTTGGATGGACGAATTAAGTTGAAATAGACAGTTTTTGTATGAAAACTCATTCCTGGTGGAACTTCATAGCAAAGAACAAAGTTCGTTTTGGATGGATCAATTTAGTTGAAATAGACAGTTTTTGCATGAAAACTCATTCCTGGTGGAACTTCATAGCAAAGTACAAAGTTCGTTTTAGATGGACAAAGTTAGTTGAAATAGACAGTTTTTGCATAAAAACTCATTCCTGGTGGAACTTCATAGCAAAGTACAAAGTTCGTTTTGGATGGACGAATTAAGTTGAAATAGACAGTTTTTGTATGAAAACTCATTCCTGGTGGAACTTCATAGCAAAGTACAAAGTTCGTTTTGGATGGATCAATTTAGTTGAAATAGACAGTTTTTGCATAAAAACTCATTCCTGGTGGAACTTCATAGCAAAGTACAAAGTTCGTTTTGGATGGACGAATTAAGTTGAAATAGACAGTTTTTGTATGAAAACTCATTCCTGGTGGAACTTCATAGCAAAGTACAAAGTTCGTTTAAGATGGACAAAGTTAGTTGAAATAGACAGTTTTTGCATAAAAACTCATTCCTGGTGGAACTTCATAGCAAAGTACAAAGTTCGTTTTGGATGGACGAATTAAGTTGAAATAGACAGTTTTTGTATGAAAACTCATTCCTGGTGGAACTTCATAGCAAAGTACAAAGTTCGTTTTGGATGGATCAATTTAGTTGAAATAGACAGTTTTTGCATAAAAACTCATTCCTGGTGGAACTTCATAGCAAAGTACAAAGTTCGTTTTGGATGGACGAATTAAGTTGAAATAGACAGTTTTTGTATGAAAACTCATTCCTGGTGGAACTTCATAGCAAAGAACAAAGTTCGTTTTGGATGGATCAATTTAGTTGAAATAGACAGTTTTTGCATGAAAACTCATTCCTGGTGGAACTTCATAGCAAAGTACAAAGTTCGTTTTGGATGGACGAATTAAGTTGAAATAGACAGTTTTTGTATGAAAACTCATTCCTGGTGGAACTTCATAGCAAAGTACAAAGTTCGTTTTGGATGGATCAATTTAGTTGAAATAGACAGTTTTTGCATGAAAACTCATTCCTGGTGGAACTTCATAGCAAAGTACAAAGTTCGTTTTAGATGGACAAAGTTAGTTGAAATAGACAGTTTTTGCATAAAAACTCATTCCTGGTGGAACTTCATAGCAAAGTACAAAGTTCGTTTTGGATGGACGAATTAAGTTGAAATAGACAGTTTTTGTATGAAAACTCATTCCTGGTGGAACTTCATAGCAAAGTACAAAGTTCGTTCTGGATGGATCAATTTAGTTGAAATAGACAGTTTTTGCATAAAAACTCATTCCTGGTGGAACTTCATAGCAAAGTACAAAGTTCGTTTTGGATGGACGAATTAAGTTGAAATAGACAGTTTTTGTATGAAAACTCATTCCTGGTGGAACTTCATAGCAAAGTACAAAGTTCGTTTTAGATGGACAAAGTTAGTTGAAATAGACAGTTTTTGCATAAAAACTCATTCCTGGTGGAACTTCATAGCAAAGTACAAAGTTCGTTTTGGATGGACGAATTAAGTTGAAATAGACAGTTTTTGTATGAAAACTCATTCCTGGTGGAACTTCATAGCAAAGTACAAAGTTCGTTTTGGATGGACGAATTAAGTTGAAATAGACAGTTTTTGTATGAAAACTCATTCCTGGTGGAACTTCATAGCAAAGTACAAAGTTCGTTTTAGATGGACAAAGTTAGTTGAAATAGACAGTTTTTGCATAAAAACTCATTCCTGGTGGAACTTCATAGCAAAGTACAAAGTTCGTTTTGGATGGACGAATTAAGTTGAAATAGACAGTTTTTGTATGAAAACTCATTCCTGGTGGAACTTCATAGCAAAGTACAAAGTTCGTTTTGGATGGATCAATTTAGTTGAAATAGACAGTTTTTGCATGAAAACTCATTCCTGGTGGAACTTCATAGCAAAGAACAAAGTTCGTTTTGGATGGATCAATTTAGTTGAAATAGACAGTTTTTGCATGAAAACTCATTCCTGGTGGAACTTCATAGCAAAGTACAAAGTTCGTTTTGGATGGATCAATTTAGTTGAAATAGACAGTTTTTGTATGAAAACTCATTCCTGGTGGAACTTCATAGCAAAGTACAAAGTTCGTTTTGGATGGATCAATTTAGTTGAAATAGACAGTTTTTGCATGAAAACTCATTCCTGGTGGAACTTCATAGCAAAGTACAAAGTTCGTTTTAGATGGACAAAGTTAGTTGAAATAGACAGTTTTTGCATAAAAACTCATTCCTGGTGGAACTTCATAGCAAAGTACAAAGTTCGTTTTGGATGGACGAATTAAGTTGAAATAGACAGTTTTTGTATGAAAACTCATTCCTGGTGGAACTTCATAGCAAAGTACAAAGTTCGTTCTGGATGGATCAATTTAGTTTAAATAGACAGTTTTTGCATGAAAACTCATTCCTGGTGGAACTTCATAGCAAAGTACAAAGTTCGTTTTGGATGGACAAAGTTAGTTGAAATAGACAGTTTTTGCATAAAAACTCATTCCTGGTGGAACTTCATAGCAAAGTACAAAGTTCGTTTTGGATGGACAAAGTTAGTTGAAATAGACAGTTTTTGCATAAAAACTCATTCCTGGTGGAACTTCATAGCAAAGTACAAAGTTCGTTTTGGATGGACAAAGTTAGTTGAAATAGACAGTTTTTGCATAAAAACTCATTCCTGGTGGAACTTCATAGCAAAGTACAAAGTTCGTTTTGGATGGACGAATTAAGTTGAAATAGACAGTTTTTGTATGAAAACTCATTCCTGGTGGAACTTCATAGCAAAGTACAAAGTTCGTTTTGGATGGATCAATTTAGTTGAAATAGACAGTTTTTGCATAAAAACTCATTCCTGGTGGAACTTCATAGCAAAGTACAAAGTTCGTTTTGGATGGACGAATTAAGTTGAAATAGACAGTTTTTGTATGAAAACTCATTCCTGGTGGAACTTCATAGCAAAGTACAAAGTTCGTTTTAGATGGACAAAGTTAGTTGAAATAGACAGTTTTTGCATAAAAACTCATTCCTGGTGGAACTTCATAGCAAAGTACAAAGTTCGTTTTGGATGGACGAATTAAGTTGAAATAGACAGTTTTTGTATGAAAACTCATTCCTGGTGGAACTTCATAGCAAAGTACAAAGTTCGTTTTGGATGGATCAATTTAGTTGAAATAGACAGTTTTTGCATGAAAACTCATTCCTGGTGGAACTTCATAGCAAAGAACAAAGTTCGTTTTTGATGGATCAATTTAGTTGAAATAGACAGTTTTTGCATGAAAACTCATTCCTGGTGGAACTTCATAGCAAAGTACAAAGTTCGTTTTAGATGGACAAAGTTAGTTGAAATAGACAGTTTTTGCATAAAAACTCATTCCTGGTGGAACTTCATAGCAAAGTACAAAGTTCGTTTTGGATGGACGAATTAAGTTGAAATAGACAGTTTTTGTATGAAAACTCATTCCTGGTGGAACTTCATAGCAAAGTACAAAGTTCGTTTTGGATGGATCAATTTAGTTGAAATAGACAGTTTTTGCATAAAAACTCATTCCTGGTGGAACTTCATAGCAAAGTACAAAGTTCGTTTTGGATGGACGAATTAAGTTGAAATAGACAGTTTTTGTATGAAAACTCATTCCTGGTGGAACTTCATAGCAAAGTACAAAGTTCGTTTTAGATGGACAAAGTTAGTTGAAATAGACAGTTTTTGCATAAAAACTCATTCCTGGTGGAACTTCATAGCAAAGTACAAAGTTCGTTTTGGATGGACGAATTAAGTTGAAATAGACAGTTTTTGTATGAAAACTCATTCCTGGTGGAACTTCATAGCAAAGTACAAAGTTCGTTTTGGATGGACGAATTAAGTTGAAATAGACAGTTTTTGTATGAAAACTCATTCCTGGTGGAACTTCATAGCAAAGTACAAAGTTCGTTTTAGATGGACAAAGTTAGTTGAAATAGACAGTTTTTGCATAAAAACTCATTCCTGGTGGAACTTCATAGCAAAGTACAAAGTTCGTTTTGGATGGACGAATTAAGTTGAAATAGACAGTTTTTGTATGAAAACTCATTCCTGGTGGAACTTCATAGCAAAGTACAAAGTTCGTTTTGGATGGATCAATTTAGTTGTAATAGACAGTTTTTGCATGAAAACTCATTCCTGGTGGAACTTCATAGCAAAGAACAAAGTTCGTTTTGGATGGATCAATTTAGTTGAAATAGACAGTTTTTGCATGAAAACTCATTCCTGGTGGAACCTCATAGCAAAGTACAAAGTTCGTTTTGGATGGATCAATTTAGTTGAAATAGACAGTTTTTGTATGAAAACTCATTCCTGGTGGAACTTCATAGCAAAGTACAAAGTTCGTTTTGGATGGATCAATTTAGTTGAAATAGACAGTTTTTGCATGAAAACTCATTCCTGGTGGAACTTCATAGCAAAGTACAAAGTTCGTTTTAGATGGACAAAGTTAGTTGAAATAGACAGTTTTTGCATAAAAACTCATTCCTGGTGGAACTTCATAGCAAAGTACAAAGTTCGTTTTGGATGGACGAATTAAGTTGAAATAGACAGTTTTTGCATGAAAACTCATTCCTGGTGGAACTTCATAGCAAAGAACAAAGTTCGTTTTGGATGGATCAATTTAGTTGAAATAGACAGTTTTTGCATGAAAACTCATTCCTGGTGGAACTTCATAGCAAAGAACAAAGTTCGTTTTGGATGGATCAATTTAGTTGAAATAGACAGTTTTTGCATGAAAACTCATTCCTGGTGGAACTTCATAGCAAAGTACAAAGTTCGTTTTAGATGGACAAAGTTAGTTGAAATAGACAGTTTTTGCATAAAAACTCATTCCTGGTGGAACTTCATAGCAAAGTACAAAGTTCGTTTTGGATGGACGAATTAAGTTGAAATAGACAGTTTTTGTATGAAAACTCATTCCTGGTGGAACTTCATAGCAAAGTACAAAGTTCGTTCTGGATGGATCAATTTAGTTTAAATAGACAGTTTTTGCATGAAAACTCATTCCTGGTGGAACTTCATAGCAAAGTACAAAGTTCGTTTTGGATGGACAAAGTTAGTTGAAATAGACAGTTTTTGCATAAAAACTCATTCCTGGTGGAACTTCATAGCAAAGTACAAAGTTCGTTTTGGATGGACAAAGTTAGTTGAAATAGACAGTTTTTGCATAAAAACTCATTCCTGGTGGAACTTCATAGCAAAGTACAAAGTTCGTTTTGGATGGACAAAGTTAGTTGAAATAGACAGTTTTTGCATAAAAACTCATTCCTGGTGGAACTTCATAGCAAAGTACAAAGTTCGTTTTGGATGGACGAATTAAGTTGAAATAGACAGTTTTTGTATGAAAACTCATTCCTGGTGGAACTTCATAGCAAAGTACAAAGTTCGTTTTAGATGGACAAAGTTAGTTGAAATAGACAGTTTTTGCATAAAAACTCATTCCTGGTGGAACTTCATAGCAAAGTACAAAGTTCGTTTTGGATGGACGAATTAAGTTGAAATAGACAGTTTTTGTATGAAAACTCATTCCTGGTGGAACTTCATAGCAAAGTACAAAGTTCGTTTTGGATGGACGAATTAAGTTGAAATAGACAGTTTTTGTATGAAAACTCATTCCTGGTGGAACTTCATAGCAAAGTACAAAGTTCGTTTTAGATGGACAAAGTTAGTTGAAATAGACAGTTTTTGCATAAAAACTCATTCCTGGTGGAACTTCATAGCAAAGTACAAAGTTCGTTTTGGATGGACGAATTAAGTTGAAATAGACAGTTTTTGTATGAAAACTCATTCCTGGTGGAACTTCATAGCAAAGTACAAAGTTCGTTTTGGATGGATCAATTTAGTTGAAATAGACAGTTTTTGCATGAAAACTCATTCCTGGTGGAACTTCATAGCAAAGAACAAAGTTCGTTTTGGATGGATCAATTTAGTTGAAATAGACAGTTTTTGCATGAAAACTCATTCCTGGTGGAACTTCATAGCAAAGTACAAAGTTGGTTTTGGATGGATCAATTTAGTTGAAATAGACAGTTTTTGTATGAAAACTCATTCCTGGTGGAACTTCATAGCAAAGTACAAAGTTCGTTTTGGATGGATCAATTTAGTTGAAATAGACAGTTTTTGCATGAAAACTCATTCCTGGTGGAACTTCATAGCAAAGTACAAAGTTCGTTTTAGATGGACAAAGTTAGTTGAAATAGACAGTTTTTGCATAAAAACTCATTCCTGGTGGAACTTCATAGCAAAGTACAAAGTTCGTTTTGGATGGACGAATTAAGTTGAAATAGACAGTTTTTGTATGAAAACTCATTCCTGGTGGAACTTCATAGCAAAGTACAAAGTTCGTTCTGGATGGATCAATTTAGTTTAAATAGACAGTTTTTGCATGAAAACTCATTCCTGGTGGAACTTCATAGCAAAGTACAAAGTTCGTTTTGGATGGACAAAGTTAGTTGAAATAGACAGTTTTTGCATAAAAACTCATTCCTGGTGGAACTTCATAGCAAAGTACAAAGTTCGTTTTGGATGGACAAAGTTAGTTGAAATAGACAGTTTTTGCATAAAAACTCATTCCTGGTGGAACTTCATAGCAAAGTACAAAGTTCGTTTTGGATGGACAAAGTTAGTTGAAATAGACAGTTTTTGCATAAAAACTCATTCCTGGTGGAACTTCATAGCAAAGTACAAAGTTCGTTTTGGATGGACGAATTAAGTTGAAATAGACAGTTTTTGTATGAAAACTCATTCCTGGTGGAACTTCATAGCAAAGTACAAAGTTCGTTTTGGATGGATCAATTTAGTTGAAATAGACAGTTTTTGCATAAAAACTCATTCCTGGTGGAACTTCATAGCAAAGTACAAAGTTCGTTTTGGATGGACGAATTAAGTTGAAATAGACAGTTTTTGTATGAAAACTCATTCCTGGTGGAACTTCATAGCAAAGTACAAAGTTCGTTTTAGATGGACAAAGTTAGTTGAAATAGACAGTTTTTGCATAAAAACTCATTCCTGGTGGAACTTCATAGCAAAGTACAAAGTTCGTTTTGGATGGACGAATTAAGTTGAAATAGACAGTTTTTGTATGAAAACTCATTCCTGGTGGAACTTCATAGCAAAGTACAAAGTTCGTTTTGGATGGATCAATTTAGTTGAAATAGACAGTTTTTGCATAAAAACTCATTCCTGGTGGAACTTCATAGCAAAGTACAAAGTTCGTTTTGGATGGACGAATTAAGTTGAAATAGACAGTTTTTGTATGAAAACTCATTCCTGGTGGAACTTCATAGCAAAGAACAAAGTTCGTTTTGGATGGATCAATTTAGTTGAAATAGACAGTTTTTGCATGAAAACTCATTCCTGGTGGAACTTCATAGCAAAGTACAAAGTTCGTTTTGGATGGACGAATTAAGTTGAAATAGACAGTTTTTGTATGAAAACTCATTCCTGGTGGAACTTCATAGCAAAGTACAAAGTTCGTTTTGGATGGATCAATTTAGTTGAAATAGACAGTTTTTGCATGAAAACTCATTCCTGGTGGAACTTCATAGCAAAGAACAAAGTTCGTTTTGGATGGATCAATTTAGTTGAAATAGACAGTTTTTGCATGAAAACTCATTCCTGGTGGAACTTCATAGCAAAGTACAAAGTTCGTTTTAGATGGACAAAGTTAGTTGAAATAGACAGTTTTTGCATAAAAACTCATTCCTGGTGGAACTTCATAGCAAAGTACAAAGTTCGTTTTGGATGGACGAATTAAGTTGAAATAGACAGTTTTTGTATGAAAACTCATTCCTGGTGGAACTTCATAGCAAAGTACAAAGTTCGTTTTGGATGGATCAATTTAGTTGAAATAGACAGTTTTTGCATAAAAACTCATTCCTGGTGGAACTTCATAGCAAAGTACAAAGTTCGTTTTGGATGGACGAATTAAGTTGAAATAGACAGTTTTTGTATGAAAACTCATTCCTGGTGGAACTTCATAGCAAAGTACAAAGTTCGTTTTAGATGGACAAAGTTAGTTGAAATAGACAGTTTTTGCATAAAAACTCATTCCTGGTGGAACTTCATAGCAAAGTACAAAGTTCGTTTTGGATGGACGAATTAAGTTGAAATAGACAGTTTTTGTATGAAAACTCATTCCTGGTGGAACTTCATAGCAAAGTACAAAGTTCGTTTTGGATGGACGAATTAAGTTGAAATAGACAGTTTTTGTATGAAAACTCATTCCTGGTGGAACTTCATAGCAAAGTACAAAGTTCGTTTTAGATGGACAAAGTTAGTTGAAATAGACAGTTTTTGCATAAAAACTCATTCCTGGTGGAACTTCATAGCAAAGTACAAAGTTCGTTTTGGATGGACGAATTAAGTTGAAATAGACAGTTTTTGTATGAAAACTCATTCCTGGTGGAACTTCATAGCAAAGTACAAAGTTCGTTTTGGATGGATCAATTTAGTTGAAATAGACAGTTTTTGCATGAAAACTCATTCCTGGTGGAACTTCATAGCAAAGAACAAAGTTCGTTTTGGATGGATCAATTTAGTTGAAATAGACAGTTTTTGCATGAAAACTCATTCCTGGTGGAACTTCATAGCAAAGTACAAAGTTCGTTTTGGATGGATCAATTTAGTTGAAATAGACAGTTTTTGTATGAAAACTCATTCCTGGTGGAACTTCATAGCAAAGTACAAAGTTCGTTTTGGATGGATCAATTTAGTTGAAATAGACAGTTTTTGCATGAAAACTCATTCCTGGTGGAACTTCATAGCAAAGTACAAAGTTCGTTTTAGATGGACAAAGTTAGTTGAAATAGACAGTTTTTGCATAAAAACTTATTCCTGGTGGAACTTCATAGCAAAGTACAAAGTTCGTTTTGGATGGACGAATTAAGTTGAAATAGACAGTTTTTGCATGAAAACTCATTCCTGGTGGAACTTCATAGCAAAGAACAAAGTTCGTTTTGGATGGATCAATTTAGTTGAAATAGACAGTTTTTGCATGAAAACTCATTCCTGGTGGAACTTCATAGCAAAGAACAAAGTTCGTTTTGGATGGATCAATTTAGTTGAAATAGACAGTTTTTGCATGAAAACTCATTCCTGGTGGAACTTCATAGCAAAGTACAAAGTTCGTTTTAGATGGACAAAGTTAGTTGAAATAGACAGTTTTTGCATAAAAACTCATTCCTGGTGGAACTTCATAGCAAAGTACAAAGTTCGTTTTGGATGGACGAATTAAGTTGAAATAGACAGTTTTTGTATGAAAACTCATTCCTGGTGGAACTTCATAGCAAAGTACAAAGTTCGTTCTGGATGGATCAATTTAGTTTAAATAGACAGTTTTTGCATGAAAACTCATTCCTGGTGGAACTTCATAGCAAAGTACAAAGTTCGTTTTGGATGGACAAAGTTAGTTGAAATAGACAGTTTTTGCATAAAAACTCATTCCTGGTGGAACTTCATAGCAAAGTACAAAGTTCGTTTTGGATGGACAAAGTTAGTTGAAATAGACAGTTTTTGCATAAAAACTCATTCCTGGTGGAACTTCATAGCAAAGTACAAAGTTCGTTTTGGATGGACAAAGTTAGTTGAAATAGACAGTTTTTGCATAAAAACTCATTCCTGGTGGAACTTCATAGCAAAGTACAAAGTTCGTTTTGGATGGACGAATTAAGTTGAAATAGACAGTTTTTGTATGAAAACTCATTCCTGGTGGAACTTCATAGCAAAGTACAAAGTTCGTTTTAGATGGACAAAGTTAGTTGAAATAGACAGTTTTTGCATGAAAACTCATTCCTGGTGGAACTTCATAGCAAAGTACAAAGTTCGTTTTGGATGGACAAAGTTAGTTGAAATAGACAGTTTTTGCATAAAAACTCATTCCTGGTGGAACTTCATAGCAAAGTACAAAGTTCGTTTTGGATGGACAAAGTTAGTTGAAATAGACAGTTTTTGCATAAAAACTCATTCCTGGTGGAACTTCATAGCAAAGTACAAAGTTCGTTTTGGATGGACGAATTAAGTTGAAATAGACAGTTCTTGCATGAAAACTCATTCCTGGTAGAACTTCATAGCAAAGTACAAAGTTCGTTTTAGATGGACAAAGTTAGTTGAAATAGACAGTTTTTGCATGAAAACTCATTCCTGGTGGAACTTCATAGCAAAGTACAAAGTTCGTTTTAGATGGACAAAGTTAGTTGAAATAGACAGTTTTTGCATAAAAACTCATTCCTGGTGGAACTTCATAGCAAAGTACAAAGTTCGTTTTGGATGGATCAATTTAGTTGAAATAGACAGTTCTTGCATGAAAACTCATTCCTGGTGGAACTTCATAGCAAAGTACAAAGTTCGTTTTGGATGGACAAAGTTAGTTGAAATAGACAGTTTTTGCATAAAAACTCATTCCTGGTGGAACTTCATAGCAAAGTACAAAGTTCGTTTTAGATGGACAAAGTTAGTTGAAATAGACAGTTTTTGCATGAAAACTCATTCCTGGTGGAACTTCATAGCAAAGTACAAAGTTCGTTTTAGATGGACAAAGTTAGTTGAAATAGACAGTTTTTGCATAAAAACTCATTCCTGGTGGAACTTCATAGCAAAGTACAAAGTTCGTTTTGGATGGACGAATTAAGTTGAAATAGACAGTTTTTGTATGAAAACTCATTCCTGGTGGAACTTCATAGCAAAGTACAAAGTTCGTTTTGGATGGATCAATTTAGTTGAAATAGACAGTTTTTGTATGAAAACTCATTCCTGGTGGAACTTCATAGCAAAGTACAAAGTTCGTTTTGGATGGATCAATTTAGTTTAAATAGACAGTTTTTGCATGAAAACTCATTCCTGGTGGAACTTCATAGCAAAGTACAAAGTTCGTTTTGGATGGACAAAGTTAGTTGAAATAGACAGTTTTTGCATAAAAACTCATTCCTGGTGGAACTTCATAGCAAAGTACAAAGTTCGTTTTGGATGGACGAATTAAGTTGAAATAGACAGTTTTTGTATGAAAACTCATTCCTGGTGGAACTTCATAGCAAAGTACAAAGTTCGTTTTGGATGGATCAATTTAGTTGAAATAGACAGTTTTTGCATGAAAACTCATTCCTGGTGGAACTTCATAGCAAAGTACAAAGTTCGTTTTGGATGGATCAATTTAGTTGAAATAGACAGTTTTTGCATGAAAACTCATTCCTGGTGGAACTTCATAGCAAAGTACAAAGTTCGTTTTGGATGGATCAATTTAGTTGAAATAGACAGTTTTTGTATGAAAACTCATTCCTGGTGGAACTTCATAGCAAAGTACAAAGTTCGTTTTGGATGGATCAATTTAGTTGAAATAGACAGTTTTTGCATGAAAACTCATTCCTGGTGGAACTTCATAGCAAAGAACAAAGTTCGTTTTGGATGGACGAATTTAGTTGAAATAGACAGTTTTTGCATGAAAACTCATTCCTGGTGGAACTTCATAGCAAAGAACAAAGTTCGTTTTGGATGGATCAATTTAGTTGAAATAGACAGTTTTTGCATGAAAACTCATTCCTGGTGGAACTTCATAGCAAAGTACAAAGTTCGTTTTGGATGGATCAATTTAGTTGAAATAGACAGTTTTTGCATGAAAACTCATTCCTGGTGGAACTTCATAGCAAAGAACAAAGTTCGTTTTGGATGGATCAATTTAGTTGAAATAGACAGTTTTTGCATGAAAACTCATTCCTGGTGGAACTTCATAGCAAAGTACAAAGTTCGTTTTGGATGGATCAATTTAGTTGAAATAGACAGTTTTTGCATGAAAACTCATTCCTGGTGGAACTTCAGAGCAAAGTACAAAGTTCGTTTTGGATGGATCAATTTAGTTGAAATAGACAGTTTTTGTATGAAAACTCATTCCTGGTGGAACTTCATAGCAAAGTACAAAGTTCGTTTTGGATGGATCAATTTAGTTGAAATAGACAGTTTTTGTATGAAAACTCATTCCTGGTGGAACTTCATAGCAAAGTACAAAGTTCGTTTTGGATGGATCAATTTAGTTGAAATAGACAGTTTTTGCATGAAAACTCATTCCTGGTGGAACTTCATAGCAAAGTACAAAGTTCGTTTTGGATGGATCAATTTAGTTGAAATAGACAGTTTTTGTATGAAAACTCATTCCTGGTGGAACTTCATAGCAAAGTACAAAGTTCGTTTTGGATGGATCAATTTAGTTGAAATAGACAGTTTTTGCATGAAAACTCATTCCTGGTGGAACTTCATAGCAAAGAACAAAGTTCGTTTTGGATGGATCAATTTAGTTGAAATAGACAGTTTTTGCATGAAAACTCATTCCTGGTGGAACTTCATAGCAAAGAACAAAGTTCGTTTTGGATGGATCAATTTAGTTGAAATAGACAGTTTTTGCATGAAAACTCATTCCTGGTGGAACTTCATAGCAAAGTACAAAGTTCGTTTTGGATGGATCAATTTAGTTGAAATAGACAGTTTTTGCATGAAAACTCATTCCTGGTGGAACTTCATAGCAAAGAACAAAGTTCGTTTTGGATGGATCAATTTAGTTGAAATAGACAGTTTTTGCATGAAAACTCATTCCTGGTGGAACTTCATAGCAAAGTACAAAGTTCGTTTTAGATGGACAAAGTTAGTTGAAATAGACAGTTTTTGCATGAAAACTCATTCCTGGTGGAACTTCATAGCAAAGTACAAAGTTCGTTTTGGATGGACGAATTAAGTTGAAATAGACAGTTTTTGTATGAAAACTCATTCCTGGTGGAACTTCATAGCAAAGTACAAAGTTCGTTTTGGATGGATCAATTTAGTTGAAATAGACAGTTTTTGCATGAAAACTCATTCCTGGTGGAACTTCATAGCAAAGTACAAAGTTCGTTTTGGATGGACGAATTAAGTTGAAATAGACAGTTTTTGTATGAAAACTCATTCCTGGTGGAACTTCATAGCAAAGTACAAAGTTCGTTTTGGATGGATCAATTTAGTTGAAATAGACAGTTTTTGCATGAAAACTCATTCCTGGTGGAACTTCATAGCAAAGAACAAAGTTCGTTTTGGATGGATCAATTTAGTTGAAATAGACAGTTTTTGCATGAAAACTCATTCCTGGTGGAACTTCATAGCAAAGTACAAAGTTCGTTTTAGATGGACAAAGTTAGTTGAAATAGACAGTTTTTGCATAAAAACTCATTCCTGGTGGAACTTCATAGCAAAGTACAAAGTTCGTTTTGGATGGACGAATTAAGTTGAAATAGACAGTTTTTGTATGAAAACTCATTCCTGGTGGAACTTCATAGCAAAGTACAAAGTTCGTTTTGGATGGATCAATTTAGTTGAAATAGACAGTTTTTGCATGAAAACTCATTCCTGGTGGAACTTCATAGCAAAGTACAAAGTTCGTTTTGGATGGACGAATTAAGTTGAAATAGACAGTTTTTGTATGAAAACTCATTCCTGGTGGAACTTCATAGCAAAGTACAAAGTTCGTTTTGGATGGACGAATTAAGTTGAAATAGACAGTTTTTGTATGAAAACTCATTCCTGGTGGAACTTCATAGCAAAGTACAAAGTTCGTTTTGGATGGATCAATTTAGTTGAAATAGACAGTTTTTGCATGAAAACTCATTCCTGGTGGAACTTCATAGCAAAGTACAAAGTTCGTTTTGGATGGATCAATTTAGTTGAAATAGACAGTTTTTGCATGAAAACTCATTCCTGGTGGAACTTCATAGCAAAGTACAAAGTTCGTTTTGGATGGACGAATTAAGTTGAAATAGACAGTTTTTGCATGAAAACTCATTCCTGGTGGAACTTCATAGCAAAGAACAAAGTTCGTTTTGGATGGATCAATTTAGTTGAAATAGACAGTTTTTGCATGAAAACTCATTCCTGGTGGAACTTCATAGCAAAGTACAAAGTTCGTTTTAGATGGACAAAGTTAGTTGAAATAGACAGTTTTTGCATGAAAACTCATTCCTGGTGGAACTTCATAGCAAAGAACAAAGTTCGTTTTGGATGGATCAATTTAGTTGAAATAGACAGTTTTTGCATGAAAACTCATTCCTGGTGGAACTTCATAGCAAAGTACAAAGTTCGTTTTAGATGGACAAAGTTAGTTGAAATAGACAGTTTTTGCATGAAAACTCATTCCTGGTGGAACTTCATAGCAAAGAACAAAGTTCGTTTTGGATGGACGAATTAAGTTGAAATAGACAGTTTTTGTATGAAAACTCATTCCTGGTGGAACTTCATAGCAAAGTACAAAGTTCGTTTTGGATGGATCAATTTAGTTGAAATAGACAGTTTTTGCATGAAAACTCATTCCTGGTGGAACTTCATAGCAAAGTACAAAGTTCGTTTTAGATGGACAAAGTTAGTTGAAATAGACAGTTTTTGCATGAAAACTCATTCCTGGTGGAACTTCATAGCAAAGAACAAAGTTCGTTTTGGATGGATCAATTTAGTTGAAATAGACAGTTTTTGTATGAAAACTCATTCCTGGTGGAACTTCATAGCAAAGTACAAAGTTCGTTTTGGATGGATCAATTTAGTTGAAATAGACAGTTTTTGCATGAAAACTCATTCCTGGTGGAACTTCATAGCAAAGTACAAAGTTCGTTTTGGATGGATCAATTTAGTTGAAATAGACAGTTTTTGCATGAAAACTCATTCCTGGTGGAACTTCATAGCAAAGTACAAAGTTCGTTTTGGATGGACGAATTAAGTTGAAATAGACAGTTTTTGTATGAAAACTCATTCCTGGTGGAACTTCATAGCAAAGTACAAAGTTCGTTTTGGATGGATCAATTTAGTTGAAATAGACAGTTTTTGCATGAAAACTCATTCCTGGTGGAACTTCATAGCAAAGTACAAAGTTCGTTTTAGATGGACAAAGTTAGTTGAAATAGACAGTTTTTGCATGAAAACTCATTCCTGGTGGAACTTCATAGCAAAGAACAAAGTTCGTTTTGGATGGATCAATTTAGTTGAAATAGACAGTTTTTGCATGAAAACTCATTCCTGGTGGAACTTCATAGCAAAGTACAAAGTTCGTTTTAGATGGACAAAGTTAGTTGAAATAGACAGTTTTTGCATAAAAACTCATTCCTGGTGGAACTTCATAGCAAAGAACAAAGTTCGTTTTGGATGGACGAATTAAGTTGAAATAGACAGTTTTTGTATGAAAACTCATTCCTGGTGGAACTTCATAGCAAAGTACAAAGTTCGTTTTGGATGGATCAATTTAGTTGAAATAGACAGTTTTTGCATGAAAACTCATTCCTGGTGGAACTTCATAGCAAAGTACAAAGTTCGTTTTGGATGGACGAATTAAGTTGAAATAGACAGTTTTTGTATGAAAACTCATTCCTGGTGGAACTTCATAGCAAAGTACAAAGTTCGTTTTGGATGGACGAATTAAGTTGAAATAGACAGTTTTTGTATGAAAACTCATTCCTGGTGGAACTTCATAGCAAAGTACAAAGTTCGTTTTGGATGGATCAATTTAGTTGAAATAGACAGTTTTTGCATGAAAACTCATTCCTGGTGGAACTTCATAGCAAAGTACAAAGTTCGTTTTGGATGGATCAATTTAGTTGAAATAGACAGTTTTTGCATGAAAACTCATTCCTGGTGGAACTTCATAGCAAAGTACAAAGTTCGTTTTAGATGGACAAAGTTAGTTGAAATAGACAGTTTTTGCATAAAAACTCATTCCTGGTGGAACTTCATAGCAAAGTACAAAGTTCGTTTTGGATGGACGAATTAAGTTGAAATAGACAGTTTTTGTATGAAAACTCATTCCTGGTGGAACTTCATAGCAAAGTACAAAGTTCGTTTTGGATGGATCAATTTAGTTGAAATAGACAGTTTTTGCATGAAAACTCATTCCTGGTGGAACTTCATAGCAAAGTACAAAGTTCGTTTTGGATGGATCAATTTAGTTGAAATAGACAGTTTTTGCATGAAAACTCATTCCTGGTGGAACTTCATAGCAAAGTACAAAGTTCGTTTTGGATGGATCAATTTAGTTGAAATAGACAGTTTTTGCATGAAAACTCATTCCTGGTGGAACTTCATAGCAAAGTACAAAGTTCGTTTTGGATGGACGAATTAAGTTGAAATAGACAGTTTTTGTATGAAAACTCATTCCTGGTGGAACTTCATAGCAAAGTACAAAGTTCGTTTTGGATGGACGAATTAAGTTGAAATAGACAGTTTTTGCATGAAAACTCATTCCTGGTGGAACTTCATAGCAAAGTACAAAGTTCGTTTTAGATGGACAAAGTTAGTTGAAATAGACAGTTTTTGCATAAAAACTCATTCCTGGTGGAACTTCATAGCAAAGTACAAAGTTCGTTTTGGATGGACGAATTAAGTTGAAATAGACAGTTTTTGTATGAAAACTCATTCCTGGTGGAACTTCATAGCAAAGTACAAAGTTCGTTTTGGATGGATCAATTTAGTTGAAATAGACAGTTTTTGCATGAAAACTCATTCCTGGTGGAACTTCATAGCAAAGTACAAAGTTCGTTTTGGATGGACGAATTAAGTTGAAATAGACAGTTTTTGTATGAAAACTCATTCCTGGTGGAACTTCATAGCAAAGTACAAAGTTCGTTTTGGATGGATCAATTTAGTTGAAATAGACAGTTTTTGCATGAAAACTCATTCCTGGTGGAACTTCATAGCAAAGAACAAAGTTCGTTTTGGATGGATCAATTTAGTTGAAATAGACAGTTTTTGCATGAAAACTCATTCCTGGTGGAACTTCATAGCAAAGAACAAAGTTCGTTTTGGATGGATCAATTTAGTTGAAATAGACAGTTTTTGCATGAAAACTCATTCCTGGTGGAACTTCATAGCAAAGTACAAAGTTCGTTTTAGATGGACAAAGTTAGTTGAAATAGACAGTTCTTGCATGAAAACTCATTCCTGGTGGAACTTCATAGCAAAGTACAAAGTTCGTTTTGGATGGATCAATTTAGTTGAAATAGACAGTTTTTGCATGAAAACTCATTCCTGGTGGAACTTCATAGCAAAGAACAAAGTTCGTTTTAGATGGACAAAGTTAGTTGAAATAGACAGTTTTTGCATGAAAACTCATTCCTGGTGGAACTTCATAGCAAAGTACAAAGTTCGTTTTGGATGGACAAAGTTAGTTGAAATAGACAGTTTTTGCATAAAAACTCATTCCTGGTGGAACTTCATAGCAAAGTACAAAGTTCGTTTTGGATGGACGAATTAAGTTGAAATAGACAGTTTTTGTATGAAAACTCATTCCTGGTGGAACTTCATAGCAAAGTACAAAGTTCGTTTTGGATGGATCAATTTAGTTGAAATAGACAGTTTTTGTATGAAAACTCATTCCTGGTGGAACTTCATAGCAAAGTACAAAGTTCGTTTTGGATGGATCAATTTAGTTGAAATAGACAGTTTTTGCATGAAAACTCATTCCTGGTGGAACTTCATAGCAAAGAACAAAGTTCGTTTTAGATGGACAAAGTTAGTTGAAATAGACAGTTTTTGCATGAAAACTCATTCCTGGTGGAACTTCATAGCAAAGAACAAAGTTCGTTTTAGATGGACAAAGTTAGTTGAAATAGACAGTTTTTGCATGAAAACTCATTCCTGGTGGAACTTCATAGCAAAGTACAAAGTTCGTTTTGGATGGACAAAGTTAGTTGAAATAGACAGTTTTTGCATAAAAACTCATTCCTGGTGGAACTTCATAGCAAAGTACAAAGTTCGTTTTGGATGGACGAATTAAGTTGAAATAGACAGTTTTTGTATGAAAACTCATTCCTGGTGGAACTTCATAGCAAAGTACAAAGTTCGTTTTGGATGGATCAATTTAGTTGAAATAGACAGTTTTTGCATGAAAACTCATTCCTGGTGGAACTTCATAGCAAAGAACAAAGTTCGTTTTGGATGGATCAATTTAGTTGAAATAGACAGTTTTTGTATGAAAACTCATTCCTGGTGGAACTTCATAGCAAAGAACAAAGTTCGTTTTGGATGGATCAATTTAGTTGAAATAGACAGTTTTTGCATGAAAACTCATTCCTGGTGGAACTTCATAGCAAAGAACAAAGTTCGTTTTGGATGGATCAATTTAGTTGAAATAGACAGTTTTTGCATGAAAACTCATTCCTGGTGGAACTTCATAGCAAAGTACAAAGTTCGTTTTAGATGGACAAAGTTAGTTGAAATAGACAGTTCTTGCATGAAAACTCATTCCTGGTGGAACTTCATAGCAAAGTACAAAGTTCGTTTTGGATGGACGAATTAAGTTGAAATAGACAGTTTTTGCATGAAAACTCATTCCTGGTGGAACTTCATAGCAAAGAACAAAGTTCGTTTTAGATGGACAAAGTTAGTTGAAATAGACAGTTTTTGCATGAAAACTCATTCCTGGTGGAACTTCATAGCAAAGTACAAAGTTCGTTTTGGATGGACAAAGTTAGTTGAAATAGACAGTTTTTGCATAAAAACTCATTCCTGGTGGAACTTCATAGCAAAGTACAAAGTTCGTTTTGGATGGACGAATTAAGTTGAAATAGACAGTTTTTGTATGAAAACTCATTCCTGGTGGAACTTCATAGCAAAGAACAAAGTTCGTTTTGGATGGATCAATTTAGTTGAAATAGACAGTTTTTGCATGAAAACTCATTCCTGGTGGAACTTCATAGCAAAGTACAAAGTTCGTTTTGGATGGACAAAGTTAGTTGAAATAGACAGTTTTTGCATAAAAACTCATTCCTGGTGGAACTTCATAGCAAAGTACAAAGTTCGTTTTGGATGGACGAATTAAGTTGAAATAGACAGTTTTTGTATGAAAACTCATTCCTGGTGGAACTTCATAGCAAAGAACAAAGTTCGTTTTGGATGGATCAATTTAGTTGAAATAGACAGTTTTTGCATGAAAACTCATTCCTGGTGGAACTTCATAGCAAAGTACAAAGTTCGTTTTGGATGGACAAAGTTAGTTGAAATAGACAGTTTTTGCATAAAAACTCATTCCTGGTGGAACTTCATAGCAAAGTATAAAGTTCGTTTTGGATGGATCAATTTAGTTGAAATAGACAGTTTTTGTATGAAAACTCATTCCTGGTGGAACTTCATAGCAAAGTACAAAGTTCGTTTTGGATGGATCAAATTAGTTTAAATAGACAGTTTTTGCATGAAAACTCATTCCTGGTGGAACTTCATAGCAAAGTACAAAGTTCGTTTTGGATGGACAAAGTTAGTTGAAATAGACAGTTTTTGCATAAAAACTCATTCCTGGTGGAACTTCATAGCAAAGTACAAAGTTCGTTTTGGATGGACGAATTAAGTTGAAATAGACAGTTTTTGTATGAAAACTCATTCCTGGTGGAACTTCATAGCAAAGTACAAAGTTCGTTTTGGATGGATAAATTTAGTTGAAATAGACAGTTTTTGCATGAAAACTCATTCCTGGTGGAACTTCATAGCAAAGTACAAAGTTCGTTTTGGATGGATCAATTTAGTTGAAATAGACAGTTTTTGCATGAAAACTCATTCCTGGTGGAACTTCATAGCAAAGAACAAAGTTCGTTTTGGATGGATCAATTTAGTTGAAATAGACAGTTTTTGCATGAAAACTCATTCCTGGTGGAACTTCATAGCAAAGTACAAAGTTCGTTTTAGATGGACAAAGTTAGTTGAAATAGACAGTTTTTGCATAAAAACTCATTCCTGGTGGAACTTCATAGCAAAGTACAAAGTTCGTTTTGGATGGACGAATTAAGTTGAAATAGACAGTTTTTGTATGAAAACTCATTCCTGGTGGAACTTCATAGCAAAGTACAAAGTTCGTTTTGGATGGATCAATTTAGTTGAAATAGACAGTTTTTGCATGAAAACTCATTCCTGGTGGAACTTCATAGCAAAGTACAAAGTTCGTTTTAGATGGACAAAGTTAGTTGAAATAGACAGTTTTTGCATAAAAACTCATTCCTGGTGGAACTTCATAGCAAAGTACAAAGTTCGTTTTGGATGGACGAATTAAGTTGAAATAGACAGTTTTTGTATGAAAACTCATTCCTGGTGGAACTTCATAGCAAAGTACAAAGTTCGTTTTGGATGGATCAATTTAGTTGAAATAGACAGTTTTTGCATGAAAACTCATTCCTGGTGGAACTTCATAGCAAAGAACAAAGTTCGTTTTGGATGGATCAATTTAGTTGAAATAGACAGTTTTTGCATGAAAACTCATTCCTGGTGGAACTTCATAGCAAAGAACAAAGTTCGTTTTGGATGGATCAATTTAGTTGAAATAGACAGTTTTTGCATGAAAACTCATTCCTGGTGGAACTTCATAGCAAAGTACAAAGTTCGTTTTAGATGGACAAAGTTAGTTGAAATAGACAGTTTTTGCATGAAAACTCATTCCTGGTGGAACTTCATAGCAAAGTACAAAGTTCGTTTTGGATGGATCAATTTAGTTGAAATAGACAGTTTTTGCATGAAAACTCATTCCTGGTGGAACTTCATAGCAAAGAACAAAGTTCGTTTTAGATGGACAAAGTTAGTTGAAATAGACAGTTTTTGCATGAAAACTCATTCCTGGTGGAACTTCATAGCAAAGTACAAAGTTCGTTTTGGATGGACAAAGTTAGTTGAAATGGACAGTTTTTGCATAAAAACTCATTCCTGGTGGAACTTCATAGCAAAGTACAAAGTTCGTTTTGGATGGACGAATTAAGTTGAAATAGACAGTTTTTGTATGAAAACTCATTCCTGGTGGAACTTCATAGCAAAGAACAAAGTTCGTTTTGGATGGATCAATTTAGTTGAAATAGACAGTTTTTGCATGAAAACTCATTCCTGGTGGAACTTCATAGCAAAGAACAAAGTTCGTTTTGGATGGATCAATTTAGTTGAAATAGACAGTTTTTGCATGAAAACTCATTCCTGGTGGAACTTCATAGCAAAGTACAAAGTTCGTTTTGGAAGGACAAAGTTAGTTGAAATAGACAGTTTTTGCATAAAAACTCATTCCTGGTGGAACTTCATAGCAAAGTACAAAGTTCGTTTTGGATGGATCAATTTAGTTGAAATAGACAGTTTTTGTATGAAAACTCATTCCTGGTGGAACTTCATAGCAAAGTACAAAGTTCGTTTTGGATGGATCAATTTAGTTTAAATAGACAGTTTTTGCATGAAAACTCATTCCTGGTGGAACTTCATAGCAAAGTACAAAGTTCGTTTTGGATGGACAAAGTTAGTTGAAATAGACAGTTTTTGCATAAAAACTCATTCCTGGTGGAACTTCATAGCAAAGTACAAAGTTCGTTTTGGATGGACGAATTAAGTTGAAATAGACAGTTTTTGTATGAAAACTCATTCCTGGTGGAACTTCATAGCAAAGTACAAAGTTCGTTTTGGATGGATAAATTTAGTTGAAATAGACAGTTTTTGCATGAAAACTCATTCCTGGTGGAACTTCATAGCAAAGTACAAAGTTCGTTTTGGATGGATCAATTTAGTTGAAATAGACAGTTTTTGCATGAAAACTCATTCCTGGTGGAACTTCATAGCAAAGTACAAAGTTCGTTTTGGATGGATCAATTTAGTTGAAATAGACAGTTTTTGTATGAAAACTCATTCCTGGTGGAACTTCATAGCAAAGTACAAAGTTCGTTTTGGATGGATCAATTTAGTTGAAATAGACAGTTTTTGCATGAAAACTCATTCCTGGTGGAACTTCATAGCAAAGTACAAAGTTCGTTTTAGATGGACAAAGTTAGTTGAAATAGACAGTTTTTGCATAAAAACTCATTCCTGGTGGAACTTCATAGCAAAGTACAAAGTTCGTTTTGGATGGACGAATTAAGTTGAAATAGACAGTTTTTGCATGAAAACTCATTCCTGGTGGAACTTCATAGCAAAGAACAAAGTTCGTTTTGGATGGATCAATTTAGTTGAAATAGACAGTTTTTGCATGAAAACTCATTCCTGGTGGAACTTCATAGCAAAGAACAAAGTTCGTTTTGGATGGATCAATTTAGTTGAAATAGACAGTTTTTGCATGAAAACTCATTCCTGGTGGAACTTCATAGCAAAGTACAAAGTTCGTTTTAGATGGACAAAGTTAGTTGAAATAGACAGTTTTTGCATAAAAACTCATTCCTGGTGGAACTTCATAGCAAAGTACAAAGTTCGTTTTGGATGGACGAATTAAGTTGAAATAGACAGTTTTTGTATGAAAACTCATTCCTGGTGGAACTTCATAGCAAAGTACAAAGTTCGTTTTGGATGGATCAATTTAGTTGAAATAGACAGTTTGTGCATGAAAACTCATTCCTGGTGGAACTTCATAGCAAAGTACAAAGTTCGTTTTAGATGGACAAAGTTAGTTGAAACAGACAGTTTTAGCATAAAAACTCATTCCTGGTGGAACTTCATAGCAAAGTACAAAGTTCGTTTTGGATGGACGAATTAAGTTGAAATAGACAGTTTTTGTATGAAAACTCATTCCTGGTGGAACTTCATAGCAAAGTACAAAGTTCGTTTTGGATGGATCAATTTAGTTGAAATAGACAGTTTTTGCATGAAAACTCATTCCTGGTGGAACTTCATAGCAAAGTACAAAGTTCGTTTTGGATGGACGAATTAAGTTGAAATAGACAGTTTTTGCATGAAAACTCATTCCTGGTGGAACTTCATAGCAAAGTACAAAGTTCGTTTTGGATGGATCAATTTAGTTGAAATAGACAGTTTTTGCATGAAAACTCATTCCTGGTGGAACTTCATAGCAAAGTACAAAGTTCGTTTTGGATGGATCAATTTAGTTGAAATAGACAGTTTTTGCATGAAAACTCATTCCTGGTGGAACTTCATAGCAAAATACAAAGTTCGTTTTGGATGGACAAAGTTAGTTGAAATAGACAGTTTTTGCATGAAAACTCATTCCTGGTGGAACTTCATAGCAAAGTACAAAGTTCGTTTTGGATGGACGAATTAAGTTGAAATAGACAGTTTTTGTATGAAAACTCATTCCTGGTGGAACTTCATAGCAAAGTACAAAGTTCGTTTTGGATGGACGAATTAAGTTGAAATAGACAGTTTTTGCATGAAAACTCATTCCTGGTGGAACTTCATAGCAAAGTACAAAGTTCGTATCGGATGGACAAAGTTAGTTGAAATAGACAGTTTTTGTATGAAAACTCATTCCTGGTGGAACTTCATAGCAAAGTACAAAGTTCGTTTTGGATGGATCAATTTAGTTGAAATAGACAGTTTTTGCATGAAAACTCATTCCTGGTGGAACTTCATAGCAAAGTACAAAGTTCGTTTTGGATGGACAAAGTTAGTTGAAATAGACAGTTTTTGCATAAAAACTCATTCCTGGTGGAACTTCATAGCAAAGTACAAAGCTCGTTTTGGATGGATCAATTTAGTTGAAATAGACAGTTTTTGTATGAAAACTCATTCCTGGTGGAACTTCATAGCAAAGTACAAAGTTCGAATCAGATGGACGAATTAAGTTGAAATAGACAGTTTTTGCATGAAAACTCATTCCTGGTGGAACTTCATAGCAAAGTACAAAGTTCGTTTTGGATGGACAAAGTTAGTTGAAATAGACAGTTTTTGCATAAAAACTCATTCCTGGTGGAACTTCATAGCAAAGTACAAAGCTCGTTTTGGATGGATCAATTTAGTTGAAATAGACAGTTTTTGCATGAAAACTCATTCCTGGTGGAACTTCATAGCAAAGTACAAAGTTCGTTTTGGATGGACGAATTAAGTTGAAATAGACAGTTTTTGTATGAAAACTCATTCCTGGTGGAACTTCATAGCAAAGTACAAAGTTCGAATCAGATGGACGAATTAAGTTGAAATAGACAGTTTTTGCATGAAAACTCATTCCTGGTGGAACTTCATAGCAAAGTACAAAGTTCGTTTTAGATGGACAAAGTTAGTTGAAATAGACAGTTTTTGCATGAAAACTCATTCCTGGTGGAACTTCATAGCAAAGTACAAAGTTCGTTTTGGATGGATCAATTTAGTTGAAATAGACAGTTTTTGCATGAAAACTCATTCCTGGTGGAACTTCATAGCAAAGTACAAAGTTCGTTTTGGATGGATCAATTTAGTTGAAATAGACAGTTTTTGCATGAAAACTCATTCCTGGTGGAACTTCATAGCAAAGTACAAAGTTCGTTTTGGATGGACGAATTAAGTTGAAATAGACAGTTTTTGTATGAAAACTCATTCCTGGTGGAACTTCATAGCAAAGTACAAAGTTCGAATCAGATGGACGAATTAAGTTGAAATAGACAGTTTTTGCATGAAAACTCATTCCTGGTGGAACTTCATAGCAAAGTACAAAGTTCGTTTTGGATGGATCAATTTAGTTGAAATAGACAGTTTTTGCATGAAAACTCATTCCTGGTGGAACTTCATAGCAAAGTACAAAGTTCGTTTTGGATGGACAAAGTTAGTTGAAATAGACAGTTTTTGCATGAAAACTCATTCCTGGTGGAACTTCATAGCAAAGTACAAAGTTCGTTTTGGATGGACAAAGTTAGTTGAAATAGACAGTTTTTGCATGAAAACTCATTCCTGGTGGAACTTCATAGCAAAGTACAAAGTTCGTTTTGGATGGATCAATTTAGTTGAAATAGACAGTTTTTGCATGAAAACTCATTCCTGGTGGAACTTCATAGCAAAGTACAAAGTTCGTTTTGGATGGACAAAGTTAGTTGAAATAGACAGTTTTTGCATGAAAACTCATTCCTGGTGGAACTTCATAGCAAAGTACAAAGTTCGTTTTGGATGGACAAAGTTAGTTGAAATAGACAGTTTTTGCATAAAAACTCATTCCTGGTGGAACTTCATAGCAAAGTACAAAGTTCGTTTTGGATGGACGAATTAAGTTGAAATAGACAGTTTTTGTATGAAAACTCATTCCTGGTGGAACTTCATAGCAAAGTACAAAGTTCGAATCAGATGGACGAATTAAGTTAAAAAAGACAGTTTTTGCATGAAAACTCATTCCTGGTAGAACTTCATAGCAAAGTACAAAGTTCGTTTTAGATGGACAAAGTTAGTTGAAATAGACAGTTTTTGCATGAAAACTCATTCCTGGTGGAACTTCATAGCAAAGTACAAAATTCGTTTTGGATGGATCAATTTAGTTGAAATAGACAGTTTTTGCATGAAAACTCATTCCTGGTGGAACTTCATAGCAAAGTACAAAGTTCGTTTTGGATGGATCAATTTAGTTGAAATAGACAGTTTTTGCATGAAAACTCATTCCTGGTGGAACTTCATAGCAAAGTACAAAGTTCGTTTTGGATGGACAAAGTTAGTTGAAATAGACAGTTTTTGCATAAAAACTCATTCCTGGTGGAACTTCATAGCAAAGTACAAAGTTCGTTTTGGATGGACAAAGTTAGTTGAAATAGACAGTTTTTGCATAAAAACTCATTCCTGGTGGAACTTCATAGCAAAGTACAAAGTTCGTTTTGGATGGACAAAGTTAGTTGAAATAGACAGTTTTTGCATGAAAACTCATTCCTGGTGGAACTTCATAGCAAAGTACAAAGTTCGTTTTGGATGGATCAATTTAGTTGAAATAGACAGTTTTTGCATGAAAACTCATTCCTGGTGGAACTTCATAGCAAAGTACAAAGTTCGTTTTGGATGGATCAATTTAGTTGAAATAGATAGTTTTTGCATGAAAACTCATTCCTGGTGGAACTTCATAGCAAAGTACAAAGTTCGTTTTGGATGGACAAAGTTAGTTGAAATAGACAGTTTTTGCATGAAAACTCATTCCTGGTGGAACTTCATAGCAAAGTACAAAGTTCGTTTTGGATGGACAAAGTTAGTTGAAATAGACAGTTTTTGCATAAAAACTCATTCCTGGTGGAACTTCATAGCAAAGTACAAAGTTCGTTTTGGATGGACAAAGTTAGTTGAAATAGACAGTTTTTGCATGAAAACTCATTCCTGGTGGAACTTCATAGCAAAGTACAAAGTTCGTTTTGGATGGATCAATTTAGTTGAAATAGACAGTTTTTGCATGAAAACTCATTCCTGGTGGAACTTCATAGCAAAGTACAAAGTTCGTTTTGGATGGACAAAGTTAGTTGAAATAGACAGTTTTTGCATAAAAACTCATTCCTGGTGGAACTTCATAGCAAAGTACAAAGTTCGTTTTGGATGGATCAATTTAGTTGAAATAGACAGTTTTTGCATGAAAACTCATTCCTGGTGGAACTTCATAGCAAAGTACAAAGTTCGTTTTGGATGGACAAAGTTAGTTGAAATAGACAGTTTTTGCATGAAAACTCATTCCTGGTGGAACTTCATAGCAAAGTACAAAGTTCGTTTTGGATGGACGAATTAAGTTGAAATAGGCAGTTTTTGTATGAAAACTCATTCCTGGTGGAACTTCATAGCAAAGTACAAAGTTCGTTTTGGATGGACAAAGTTAGTTGAAATAGACAGTTTTTGCATGAAAACTCATTCCTGGTGGAACTTCATAGCAAAGTACAAAGTTCGTTTTGGATGGACAAAGTTAGTTGAAATAGACAGTTTTTGCATGAAAACTCATTCCTGGTGGAACTTCATAGCAAAGTACAAAGTTCGTTTTGGATGGATCAATTTAGTTGAAATAGACAGTTTTTGCATGAAAACTCATTCCTGGTGGAACTTCATAGCAAAGTACAAAGTTCGTTTTGGATGGACGAATTAAGTTGAAATAGACAGTTTTTGTATGAAAACTCATTCCTGGTGGAACTTCATAGCAAAGTACAAAGTTCGAATCAGATGGACGAATTAAGTTGAAATAGACAGTTTTTGCATGAAAACTCATTCCTGGTGGAACTTCATAGCAAAGTACAAAGTTCGTTTTGGATGGACAAAGTTAGTTGAAATAGACAGTTTTTGTATGAAAACTCATTCCTGGTGGAACTTCATAGCAAAGTACAAAGTTCGTTTTGGATGGATCAATTTAGTTAAAATAGACAGTTTTTGTATGAAAACTCATTCCTGGTGGAACTTCATAGCAAAGTACAAAGTTCGTTTTGGATGGACGAATTAAGTTGAAATAGACAGTTTTTGTATGAAAACTCATTCCTGGTGGAACTTCATAGCAAAGTACAAAGTTCGTTTTGGATGGATCAATTTAGTTGAAATAGACAGTTTTTGCATGAAAACTCATTCCTGGTGGAACTTCATAGCAAAGTACAAAGTTCGTTTTGGATGGACGAATTAAGTTGAAATAGACAGTTTTTGTATGAAAACTCATTCCTGGTGGAACTTCATAGCAAAGTACAAAGTTCGAATCAGATGGACGAATTAAGTTGAAATAGACAGTTTTTGCATGAAAACTCATTCCTGGTAGAACTTCATAGCAAAGTACAAAGTTCGTTTTAGATGGACAAAGTTAGTTGAAATAGACAGTTTTTGCATAAAAACTCATTCCTGGTGGAACTTCATAGCAAAGTACAAAGTTCGTTTTGGATGGACGAATTAAGTTGAAATAGACAGTTTTTGTATGAAAACTCATTCCTGGTGGAACTTCATAGCAAAGTACAAAGTTCGTTTTGGATGGACAAAGTTAGTTGAAATAGACAGTTTTTGCATGAAAACTCATTCCTGGTGGAACTTCATAGCAAAGTACAAAGTTCGTTTTGGATGGACGAATTAAGTTGAAATAGACAGTTTTTGCATGAAAACTCATTCCTGGTGGAACTTCATAGCAAAGTACAAAGTTCGTTTTGGATGTATCAATTTAGTTGAAATAGACAGTTTTTGCATGAAAACTCATTCCTGGTGGAACTTCATAGCAAAGTACAAAGTTCGTTTTGGATGGACAAAGTTAGTTGAAATAGACAGTTTTTGCATGAAAACTCATTCCTGGTGGAACTTCATAGCAAAGTACAAAGTTCGTTTTGGATGGATCAATTTAGTTTAAATAGACAGTTTTTGCATGAAAACTCATTCCTGGTGGAACTTCATAGCAAAGTACAAAGTTCGTTTTGGATGGACAAAGTTAGTTGAAATAGACAGTTTTTGCATGAAAACTCATTCCTGGTGGAACTTCATAGCAAAGTACAAAGTTCGTTTTGGATGGACGAATTAAGTTGAAATAGACAGTTTTTGTATGAAAACTCATTCCTGGTGGAACTTCATAGCAAAGTACAAAGTTCGTTTTGGATGGATCAATTTAGTTGAAATAGACAGTTTTTGCATGAAAACTCATTCCTGGTGGAACTTCATAGCAAAGTACAAAGTTCGTTTTGGATGGATCAATTTAGTTGAAATAGACAGTTTTTGCATGAAAACTCATTCCTGGTGGAACTTCATAGCAAAGTACAAAGTTCGTTTTGGATGGACAAAGTTAGTTGAAATAGACAGTTTTTGCATGAAAACTCATTCCTGGTGGAACTTCATAGCAAAGTACAAAGTTCGTTTTGGATGGATCAATTTAGTTGAAATAGACAGTTTTTGCATGAAAACTCATTCCTGGTGGAACTTCATAGCAAAGTACAAAGTTCGTTTTGGATGGATCAATTTAGTTGAAATAGACAGTTTTTGCATGAAAACTCATTCCTGGTGGAACTTCATAGCAAAGTACAAAGTTCGTTTTGGATGGACGAATTAAGTTGAAATAGACAGTTTTTGTATGAAAACTCATTCCTGGTGGAACTTCATAGCAAAGTACAAAGTTCGTTTTGGATGGACAAAGTTAGTTGAAATAGACAGTTTTTGCATGAAAACTCATTCCTGGTGGAACTTCATAGCAAAGTACAAAGTTTGTTTTGGATGGACGAATTAAGTTGAAATAGACAGTTTTTGTATGAAAACTCATTCCTGGTAGAACTTCATAGCAAAGTACAAAGTTCGTTTTGGATGGACAAAGTTAGTTGAAATAGACAGTTTTTGCATGGTAACACACTCCTTGTAGAACTACATAGCAAAGTACAAAGTTCGTTTTGGATGGACAAAGTTAGTTGAAATAGACAGTTTTTGCATAAAAACTCATTCCTGGTAGAACTTCATAGCAAAGTACAAAGTTCGTTTTAGATGGACAAAGTTAGTTGAAATAGACAGTTTTTGCATAAAAACTCATTCCTGGTGGAACTTCATAGCAAAGTACAAAGTTCGTTTTGGATGGACGAATTAAGTTGAAATAGACAGTTTTTGTATGAAAACTCATTCCTGGTGGAACTTCATAGCAAAGTACAAAGTTCGTTTTGGATGGACAAAGTTAGTTGAAATAGACAGTTTTTGCATGAAAACTCATTCCTGGTGGAACTTCATAGCAAAGTACAAAGTTCGTTTTGGATGGACAAAGTTAGTTGAAATAGACAGTTTTTGCATGAAAACTCATTCCTGGTGGAACTTCATAGCAAAGTACAAAGTTCGTTTTGGATGGACAAAGTTAGTTGAAATAGACAGTTTTTGCATGAAAACTCATTCCTGGTGGAACTTCATAGCAAAGTACAAAGTTCGTTTTGGATGGATCAATTTAGTTGAAATAGACAGTTTTTGCATGAAAACTCATTCCTGGTGGAACTTCATAGCAAAGTACAAAGTTCGTTTTGGATGGACAAAGTTAGTTGAAATAGACAGTTTTTGCATGAAAACTCATTCCTGGTGGAACTTCATAGCAAAGTACAAAGTTCGTTTTGGATGGATCAATTTAGTTGAAATAGACAGTTTTTGCATGAAAACTCATTCCTGGTGGAACTTCATAGCAAAGTACAAAGTTCGTTTTGGATGGACAAAGTTAGTTGAAATAGACAGTTTTTGCATGAAAACTCATTCCTGGTGGAACTTCATAGCAAAGTACAAAGTTCGTTTTGGATGGACAAAGTTAGTTGAAATAGACAGTTTTTGCATGAAAACTCATTCCTGGTGGAACTTCATAGCAAAGTACAAAGTTCGTTTTGGATGGACGAATTAAGTTGAAATAGACAGTTTTTGTATGAAAACTCATTCCTGGTAGAACTTCATAGCAAAGTACAAAGTTCGTTTTGGATGGACAAAGTTAGTTGAAATAGACAGTTTTTGCATGAAAACTCATTCCTGGTGGAACTTCATAGCAAAGTACAAAGTTCGTTTTGGATGGATCAATTTAGTTGAAATAGACAGTTTTTGCATGAAAACTCATTCTGGTGGAACTTCATAGCAAAGTACAAAGTTCGTTTTGGATGGACAAAGTTAGTTGAAATAGACAGTTTTTGCATGAAAACTCATTCCTGGTGGAACTTCATAGCAAAGTACAAAGTTCGTTTTGGATGGACGAATTAAGTTGAAATAGACAGTTTTTGTATGAAAACTCATTCCTGGTGGAACTTCATAGCAAAGTACAAAGTTCGAATCAGATGGACGAATTAAGTTGAAATAGACAGTTTTTGCATGAAAACTCATTCCTGGTGGAACTTCATAGCAAGTACAAAGTTCGTTTTGGATGGACAAAGTTAGTTGAAATAGATAGTTTTTGCATGAAAACTCATTCCTGGTGGAACTTCATAGCAAAGTACAAAGTTCGTTTTGGATGGATCAATTTAGTTGAAATAGACAGTTTTTGCATGAAAACTCATTCCTGGTGGAACTTCATAGCAAAGTACAAAGTTCGTTTTGGATGGACGAATTAAGTTGAAATAGACAGTTTTTGCATGAAAACTCATTCCTGGTGGAACTTCATAGCAAAGTACAAAGTTCGTTTTGGATGGATCAATTTAGTTGAAATAGACAGTTTTTACATGAAAACTCATTCCTGGTGGAACTTCATAGCAAAGTACAAAGTTCGTTTTGGATGGATCAATTTAGTTGAAATAGACAGTTTTTGCATGAAAACTCATTCCTGGTGGAACTTCATAGCAAAGTACAAAGTTCGTTTTGGATGGACGAATTAAGTTGAAATAGACAGTTTTTGCATGAAAACTCATTCCTGGTAGAACTTCATAGCAAAGTACAAAGTTCGTTTTAGATGGACAAAGTTAGTTGAAATAGACAGTTTTTGCATGAAAACTCATTCCTGGTGGAACTTCATAGCAAAGTACAAAGTTCGTTTTGGATGGATCAATTTAGTTGAAATAGACAGTTTTTGCATGAAAACTCATTCCTGGTGGAACTTCATAGCAAAGTACAGGGTTCGTTTTGGATGGATCAATTTAGTTGAAATAGACAGTTTTTGTATGAAAACTCATTCCTGGTGGAACTTCATAGCAAAGTACAAAGTTCGTTTTGGATGGATCAATTTAGTTGAAATAGACAGTTTTTGCATGAAAACTCATTCCTGGTGGAACTTCATAGCAAAGTACAAAGTTCGTTTTGGATGGATCAATTTAGTTGAAATAGACAGTTTTTGCATGAAAACTCATTCCTGGTGGAACTTCATAGCAAAGTACAAAGTTCGTTTTGGATGGACAAAGTTAGTTGAAATAAACAGTTTTTGCATAAAAACTCATTCCTGGTGGAACTTCATAGCAAAGTACAAAGTTCGTTTTGGATGGACAAAGTTAGTTGAAATAGACAGTTTTTGCATAAAAACTCATTCCTGGTGGAACTTCATAGCAAAGTACAAAGTTCGTTTTGGATGGACGAATTAAGTTGAAATAGACAGTTTTTGCATGAAAACTCATTCCTGGTAGAACTTCATAGCAAAGTACAAAGTTCGTTTTGGATGGACAAAGTTAGTTGAAATAGACAGTTTTTGCATGAAAACTCATTCCTGGTGGAACTTCATAGCAAAGTACAAAGTTCGTTTTGGATGGATCAATTTAGTTGAAATAGACAGTTTTTGTATGAAAACTCATTCCTGGTGGAACTTCATAGCAAAGTACAAAGTTCGTTTTGGATGGACAAAGTTAGTTGAAATAGACAGTTTTTGCATGAAAACTCATTCCTGGTGGAACTTCATAGCAAAGTACAAAGTTCGTTTTGGATGGATCAATTTAGTTGAAATAGACAGTTTTTGCATGAAAACTCATTCCTGGTGGAACTTCATAGCAAAGTACAAAGTTCGTTTTGGATGGATCAATTTAGTTGAAATAGACAGTTTTTGCATGAAAACTCATTCCTGGTGGAACTTCATAGCAAAGTACAAAGTTCGTTTTGGATGGACAAAGTTAGTTGAAATAGACAGTTTTTGCATAAAAACTCATTCCTGGTGGAACTTCATAGCAAAGTACAAAGTTCGTTTTGGATGGATCAATTTAGTTGAAATAGACAGTTTTTGTATGAAAACTCATTCCTGGTGGAACTTCATAGCAAAGTACAAAGTTCGTTTTGGATGGATCAATTTAGTTGAAATAGACAGTTTTTGTATGAAAACTCATTCCTGGTGGAACTTCATAGCAAAGTACAAAGTTCGTTTTGGATGGATCAATTTAGTTAAAATAGACAGTTTTTGCATGAAAACTCATTCCTGGTGGAACTTCATAGCAAAGTACAAAGTTCGTATCGGATGGACGAAATTAGTTGAAATAGACAGTTTTTGCATGGTAACACATTCCTGGTAGAACTACATAGCAAAGTACAAAGTTCGTTTTGGATGGATCAATTTAGTTGAAATAGACAGTTTTTGCATGTAAACTCATTCCTGGTGGAACTTCATAGCAAAGTACAAAGTTCGTTTTGGATGGATCAATTTAGTTGAAATAGACAGTTTTTGCATGAAAACTCATTCCTGGTGGAACTTCATAGCAAAGTACAAAGTTCGTTTTGGATGGACGAATTAAGTTGAAATAGACAGTTTTTGCATGAAAACTCATTCTTGGTAGAACTTCATAGCAAAGTACAAAGTTCGTTTAGGATGGACAAAGTTAGTTGAAATAGACAGTTTTTTGCATGAAAACTCATTCCTGGTGGAACTTCATAGCAAAGTACAAAGTTCGTTTGGATGGATCAATTTAGTTGAAATAGACAGTTTTTGCATGAAAACTCATTCTGTGGAACTTCATAGCAAAGTACAAAAGTTCGTTTTGGATGGATCAATTTAGTTGAAATAGACAGTTTTTTGTATGAAAACTCATTCCTGGTGGAACTTCATAGCAAAGTACAAAGTTCGTTTTGGATGGATCAATTTAGTTGAAATAGACAGTTTTTGCATGAAAACTCATTCCTGGTGGAACTTCATAGCAAAGTACAAAGTTCGTTTTGGATGGATCAATTTAGTTGAAATAGACAGTTTTTGCATGAAAACTCATTCCTGGTGGAACTTCATAGCAAAGTACAAAGTTCGTTTGGATGGACAAAGTTAGTTGGAAATAGACCAGTTTTTGCATAAAAACTCATTCCTGGTGGAACTTCATAGCAAAGTCAAAGTTCGTTTTGGATGGACAAGAGTTAGTTGAAATAGACAGTTTTTGCATTAAAACTCATTCCTGGTTGGTACTTCATAGCAAAGTACAAAGTTCGTTTTGGATGGACGAATTAAGTTGAAATAGACAGTTTTTGCATGAAAACTCATTCCTGGTAGAACTTCATAGCAAAGTACAAAGTTCGTTTTGATGGACAAAGTTAGTTGAAATAGACAGTTTTTGCATGAAAAACTCATTCCTGGTGGAACTTCATAGCAAAGTACAAAGTTCGTTTTGGATGGACAAAGTTAGTTGAAATAGACAGTTTTTGCATAAAAACTCATTCCCTGGTGGAACTTCATAGCAAAGTACAAAGTTCGTTTTGGATGGATCAATTTAGTTGAAATAGACAGTTTTTGTATGAAAACTCATTCCTGGTGGAACTTCATAGCAAAGTACAAAGTTCGTTTTGGATGGATCAATTTAGTTGAAATAGACAGTTTTTGCATGAAAACTCATTCCTGGTGGAACTTCATAGCAAAGTACAAAGTTCGTTTTGGATGGATCAATTTAGTTGAAATAGACAGTTTTTGCATGAAAACTCATTCCTGGTGGAACTTCATAGCAAAGTACAAAGTTCGTTTTGATGGACAAAGTTAGTTGAAATAGACAGTTTTTGCATTAAAACTCATTCCTGGTGGAACTTCATAGCAAAGTACAAAGTTCGTTTTGGATGGACGAATTAAGTTGAAATAGACAGTTTTTGTATGAAAACTCATTCCTGGTGGAACTTCATAGCAAAGTACAAAGTTCGTTTTGGATGGATCAATTTAGTTGAAATAGACAGTTTTTGTATGAAAACTCATTCCTGGTGGAACTTCATAGCAAAGTACAAAGTTCGTTTTGGATGGATCAATTTAGTTGAAATAGACAGTTTTTGCATGAAAACTCATTCCTGGTGGAACTTCATAGCAAAGTACAAAGTTCGTTTTGGATGGACAAAGTTAGTTGAAATAGACAGTTTTTGCATTAAAACTCATTCCTGGTGGAACTTCATAGCAAAGTACAAAGTTCGTTTTGGATGGACGAATTTAAGTTGAAATAGACAGTTTTTG
Organism: Anopheles moucheti; assembly: GCF_943734755.1. NCBI lineage: Eukaryota > Metazoa > Arthropoda > Insecta > Diptera > Culicidae > Anopheles > Anopheles moucheti. The sequence continues at coordinate 86,090 of NW_026453655.1, forward strand.
CATGAAAACTCATTCCTGGTAGAACTTCATAGCAAAGTACAAAGTTCGTTTTGGATGGACAAAGTTAGTTGAAATAGACAGTTTTTGCATGAAACTCATTCCTGGTGGAACTTCATAGCAAAGTACAAAGTTCGTTTTGGATGGACAAAGTTAGTTGAAATAGACAGTTTTTGCATAAAAACTCATTCCTGGTGGAACTTCATAGCAAAGTACAAAGTTCGTTTTGGATGGATCAATTTAGTTGAAATAGACAGTTTTTGTATGAAAACTCATTCCTGGTGGAACTTCATAGCAAAGTACAAAGTTCGTTTTGGATGGATCAATTTAGTTGAAAATAGACACGTTTTTGCATGAAAACTCATTCCTGGTGGAACTTCATAGCAAAGTACAAAGTTCGTTTTGGATGGACAAAGTTAGTTGAATAGACAGTTTTTGCATTAAAACTCATTCCTGGTGGAACTTCATAGCAAAGTACAAAGTTCGTTTTGGATGGATCAATTTAGTTGAAATAGACAGTTTTTGTATGAAAACTCATTCCTGGTGGAACTTCATAGCAAAGTACAAAGTTCGTTTTGGATGGATCAATTTAGTTGAATAGACAGTTTTTGCATGAAAACTCATTCCTGGTGGAACTTCATAGCAAAGTACAAAGTTCGTTTGGATGGACAAAGTTAGTTGAAATAGACAGTTTTTGCATTAAAACTCATTCCTGGTGGAACTTCATAGCAAAGTACAAAGTTCGTTTTGGGATGGACGAATTAAGTTGAAATAGGACAGTTTTTGCATGAAAACTCATTCCTGGTAGAACTTCATAGCAAAGTACAAAGTTCGTTTTGGATGGATCAATTTAGTTGAAATAGACAGTTTTTGCATGAAAACTCATTCCTGGTGGAACTTCATAGCAAAGTACAAAGTTCGTTTTGGATGGACAAAGTTAGTTGAAATAGACAGTTTTTGCATAAAAACTCATTCCTGGTGGAACTTCATAGCAAAGTACAAAGTTCGTTTTGGATGGATCAATTTAGTTGAAATAGACAGTTTTTGTATGAAAACTCATTCCTGGTGAACTTCATAGCAAAGTACAAAGTTCGTTTTGGATGGATCAATTTAGTTGAAATAGACAGTTTTTGCATGAAAACTCATTCCTGGTGGAACTTCATAGCAAAGTACAAAGTTCGTTTTGGATGGACAAAGTTAGTTGAAATAGACAGTTTTTGCATTAAAACTCATTCCTGGTGGAACTTCATAGCAAGTACAAAGTTCGTTTTGGATGGATCAATTTAGTGAAATAGACAGTTTTTGTATGAAAACTCATTCCTGGTGGAACTTCATAGCAAAGTACAAAGTTCGTTTTGGATGGATCAATTTAGTTGAAATAGACAGTTTTTGCATGAAAACTCATTCCTGGTGGAACTTCATAGCAAAGTACAAAGTTCGTTTTGGATGGACAAAGTTAGTTGAAATAGACAGTTTTTGCATTAAAACTCATTCCTGGTGGAACTTCATAGCAAAGTACAAAGTTCGTTTTGGATGGACGAATTAAGTTGAAATAGACAGTTTTTGCATGAAAACTCATTCCTGGTAGAACTTCATAGCAAAGTACAAAGTTCGTTTTGGATGGACAAAGTTAGTTGAAATAGACAGTTTTTGCATGAAAACTCATTCCTGGTGGAACTTCATAGCAAAGTACAAAGTTCGTTTTGGATGGACAAAGTTAGTTGAAATAGACAGTTTTTGCATAAAAACTCATTCCTGGTGGAACTTCATAGCAAAGTACAAAGTTCGTTTTGGATGGATCAATTTAGTTGAAATAGACAGTTTTTGTATGAAAACTCATTCCTGGTGGAACTTCATAGCAAAGTACAAAGTTCGTTTTGGATGGATCAATTTAGTTGAAATAGACAGTTTTTGCATGAAAACTCATTCCTGGTGGAACTTCATAGCAAAGTACAAAGTTCGTTTTGGATGGATCAATTTAGTTGAAATAGACAGTTTTTGCATGAAAACTCATTCCTGGTGGAACTTCATAGCAAAGTACAAAGTTCGTTTTGGATGGACAAAGTTAGTTGAAATAGACAGTTTTTGCATAAAAACTCATTCCTGGTGGAACTTCATAGCAAAGTACAAAGTTCGTTTTGGATGGATCAATTTAGTTGAAATAGACAGTTTTTGTATGAAAACTCATTCCTGGTGGAACTTCATAGCAAAGTACAAAGTTCGTTTTGGATGGACGAATTAAGTTGAAATAGACAGTTTTTGCATGAAAACTCATTCCTGGTAGAACTTCATAGCAAAGTACAAAGTTCGTTTTGGATGGACAAAGTTAGTTGAAATAGACAGTTTTTGCATGAAAACTCATTCCTGGTGGAACTTCATAGCAAAGTACAAAGTTCGTTTTGGATGGATCAATTTAGTTGAAATAGACAGTTTTTGTATGAAAACTCATTCCTGGTGGAACTTCATAGCAAAGTACAAAGTTCGTTTTGGATGGACAAAGTTAGTTGAAATAGACAGTTTTTGCATGAAAACTCATTCCTGGTGGAACTTCATAGCAAAGTACAAAGTTCGTTTTGGATGGACAAAGTTAGTTGAAATAGACAGTTTTTGCATAAAAACTCATTCCTGGTGGAACTTCATAGCAAAGTACAAAGTTCGTTTTGGATGGATCAATTTAGTTGAAATAGACAGTTTTTGTATGAAAACTCATTCCTGGTGGAACTTCATAGCAAAGTACAAAGTTCGTTTTGGATGGACAAAGTTAGTTGAAATAGACAGTTTTTGCATGAAAACTCATTCCTGGTGGAACTTCATAGCAAAGTACAAAGTTCGTTTTGGATGGATCAATTTAGTTGAAATAGACAGTTTTTGTATGAAAACTCATTCCTGGTGGAACTTCATAGCAAAGTACAAAGTTCGTTTTGGATGGACAAAGTTAGTTGAAATAGACAGTTTTTGCATGAAAACTCATTCCTGGTGGAACTTCATAGCAAAGTACAAAGTTCGTTTTGGATGGATCAATTTAGTTGAAATAGACAGTTTTTGCATGAAAACTCATTCCTGGTGGAACTTCATAGCAAAGTACAAAGTTCGTTTTGGATGGACAAAGTTAGTTGAAATAGACAGTTTTTGCATAAAAACTCATTCCTGGTGGAACTTCATAGCAAAGTACAAAGTTCGTTTTGGATGGATCAATTTAGTTGAAATAGACAGTTTTTGTATGAAAACTCATTCCTGGTGGAACTTCATAGCAAAGTACAAAGTTCGTTTTGGATGGATCAATTTAGTTGAAATAGACAGTTTTTGTATGAAAACTCATTCCTGGTGGAACTTCATAGCAAAGTACAAAGTTCGTTTTGGATGGATCAATTTAGTTAAAATAGACAGTTTTTGCATGAAAACTCATTCCTGGTGGAACTTCATAGCAAAGTACAAAGTTCGTTTTGGATGGACGAATTAAGTTGAAATAGACAGTTTTTGTATGAAAACTCATTCCTGGTGGAACTTCATAGCAAAGTACAAAGTTCGTTTTGGATGGATCAATTTAGTTGAAATAGACAGTTTTTGTATGAAAACTCATTCCTGGTGGAACTTCATAGCAAAGTACAAAGTTCGTTTTGGATGGATCAATTTAGTTAAAATAGACAGTTTTTGCATGAAAACTCATTCCTGGTGGAACTTCATAGCAAAGTACAAAGTTCGTTTTGGATGGATCAATTTAGTTGAAATAGACAGTTTTTGTATGAAAACTCATTCCTGGTGGAACTTCATAGCAAAGTACAAAGTTCGTTTTGGATGGACAAAGTTAGTTGAAATAGACAGTTTTTGCATGAAAACTCATTCCTGGTGGAACTTCATAGCAAAGTACAAAGTTCGTTTTGGATGGACGAATTAAGTTGAAATAGACAGTTTTTGTATGAAAACTCATTCCTGGTGGAACTTCATAGCAAAGTACAAAGTTCGTTTTGGATGGATCAATTTAGTTGAAATAGACAGTTTTTGTATGAAAACTCATTCCTGGTGGAACTTCATAGCAAAGTACAAAGTTCGTTTTGGATGGATCAATTTAGTTAAAATAGACAGTTTTTGCATGAAAACTCATTCCTGGTGGAACTTCATAGCAAAGTACAAAGTTCGTTTTGGATGGATCAATTTAGTTGAAATAGACAGTTTTTGTATGAAAACTCATTCCTGGTGGAACTTCATAGCAAAGTACAAAGTTCGTTTTGGATGGACAAAGTTAGTTGAAATAGACAGTTTTTGCATGAAAACTCATTCCTGGTGGAACTTCATAGCAAAGTACAAAGTTCGTTTTGGATGGATCAATTTAGTTGAAATAGACAGTTTTTGCATGAAAACTCATTCCTGGTGGAACTTCATAGCAAAGTACAAAGTTCGTTTTGGATGGACAAAGTTAGTTGAAATAGACAGTTTTTGCATAAAAACTCATTCCTGGTGGAACTTCATAGCAAAGTACAAAGTTCGTTTTGGATGGATCAATTTAGTTGAAATAGACAGTTTTTGTATGAAAACTCATTCCTGGTGGAACTTCATAGCAAAGTACAAAGTTCGTTTTGGATGGATCAATTTAGTTGAAATAGACAGTTTTTGTATGAAAACTCATTCCTGGTGGAACTTCATAGCAAAGTACAAAGTTCGTTTTGGATGGATCAATTTAGTTAAAATAGACAGTTTTTGCATGAAAACTCATTCCTGGTGGAACTTCATAGCAAAGTACAAAGTTCGTTTTGGATGGACGAATTAAGTTGAAATAGACAGTTTTTGTATGAAAACTCATTCCTGGTGGAACTTCATAGCAAAGTACAAAGTTCGTTTTGGATGGATCAATTTAGTTGAAATAGACAGTTTTTGCATGTAAACTCATTCCTGGTGGAACTTCATAGCAAAGTACAAAGTTCGAATCGGATGGACGAATTAAAATGAAATAGACAGTTTTTGCATGAAAACTCATTCCTGGTGGAACTTCATAGCAAAGTACAAAGTTCGAATCGGATGAACGAATTAAAATGAAATAGACAGTTTTTGCATGAAAACTCATTCCTGGTGGAACTTCATAGCAAAGTACAAAGTTCGTTTTGGATGGACGAATTAAGTTGAAATAGACAGTTTTTGTATGAAAACTCATTCCTGGTGGAACTTCATAGCAAAGTACAAAGTTCGTTTTGGATGGATCAATTTAGTTGAAATAGACAGTTTTTGCATGAAAACTCATTCCTGGTGGAACTTCATAGCAAAGTACAAAGTTCGTTTTGGATGGACGAATTAAGTTGAAATAGACAGTTTTTGTATGAAAACTCATTCCTGGTGGAACTTCATAGCAAAGTACAAAGTTCGTTTCAGATGGACGAATTAAGTTGAAATAGACAGTTTTTGCATGAAAACTCATTCCTGGTAGAACTTCATAGCAAAGTACAAAGTTCGTTTTAGATGGACAAAGTTAGTTGAAATAGACAGTTTTTGCATAAAAACTCATTCCTGGTGGAACTTCATAGCAAAGTACAAAGTTCGTTTTGGATGGATCAATTTAGTTGAAATAGACAGTTTTTGCATGAAAACTCATTCCTGGTGGAACTTCATAGCAAAGTACAAAGTTCGTTTTGGATGGACAAAGTTAGTTGAAATAGACAGTTTTTGCATGAAAACTCATTCCTGGTGGAACTTCATAGCAAAGTACAAAGTTCGTTTTGGATGGACGAATTAAGTTGAAATAGACAGTTTTTGTATGAAAACTCATTCCTGGTGGAACTTCATAGCAAAGTACAAAGTTCGTTTTGGATGGATCAATTTAGTTGAAATAGACAGTTTTTGTATGAAAACTCATTCCTGGTGGAACTTCATAGCAAAGTACAAAGTTCGTTTTGGATGGACGAATTAAGTTGAAATAGACAGTTTTTGTATGAAAACTCATTCCTGGTGGAACTTCATAGCAAAGTACAAAGTTCGAATCAGATGGACGAATTAAGTTGAAATAGACAGTTTTTGCATGAAAACTCATTCCTGGTGGAACTTCATAGCAAAGTACAAAGTTCGTTTTGGATGGACAAAGTTAGTTGAAATAGACAGTTTTTGTATGAAAACTCATTCCTGGTGGAACTTCATAGCAAAGTACAAAGTTCGTTTTGGATGGATCAATTTAGTTAAAATAGACAGTTTTTGCATGAAAACTCATTCCTGGTGGAACTTCATAGCAAAGTACAAAGTTCGTTTTGGATGGACGAATTAAGTTGAAATAGACAGTTTTTGTATGAAAACTCATTCCTGGTGGAACTTCATAGCAAAGTACAAAGTTCGTTTTGGATGGATCAATTTAGTTGAAATAGACAGTTTTTGCATGAAAACTCATTCCTGGTGGAACTTCATAGCAAAGTACAAAGTTCGTTTTGGATGGACGAATTAAGTTGAAATAGACAGTTTTTGTATGAAAACTCATTCCTGGTGGAACTTCATAGCAAAGTACAAAGTTCGAATCAGATGGACGAATTAAGTTGAAATAGACAGTTTTTGCATGAAAACTCATTCCTGGTAGAACTTCATAGCAAAGTACAAAGTTCGTTTTAGATGGACAAAGTTAGTTGAAATAGACAGTTTTTGCATAAAAACTCATTCCTGGTGGAACTTCATAGCAAAGTACAAAGTTCGTTTTGGATGGACGAATTAAGTTGAAATAGACAGTTTTTGTATGAAAACTCATTCCTGGTGGAACTTCATAGCAAAGTACAAAGTTCGTTTTGGATGGACAAAGTTAGTTGAAATAGACAGTTTTTGCATGAAAACTCATTCCTGGTGGAACTTCATAGCAAAGTACAAAGTTCGTTTTGGATGGACGAATTAAGTTGAAATAGACAGTTTTTGCATGAAAACTCATTCCTGGTGGAACTTCATAGCAAAGTACAAAGTTCGTTTTGGATGTATCAATTTAGTTGAAATAGACAGTTTTTGCATGAAAACTCATTCCTGGTGGAACTTCACAGCAAAGTACAAAGTTCGTTTTGGATGGACAAAGTTAGTTGAAATAGACAGTTTTTGCATGAAAACTCATTCCTGGTGGAACTTCATAGCAAAGTACAAAGTTCGTTTTGGATGGATCAATTTAGTTTAAATAGACAGTTTTTGCATGAAAACTCATTCCTGGTGGAACTTTATAGCAAAGTACAAAGTTCGTTTTGGATGGACAAAGTTAGTTGAAATAGACAGTTTTTGCATGAAAACTCATTCCTGGTGGAACTTCATAGCAAAGTACAAAGTTCGTTTTGGATGGACGAATTAAGTTGAAATAGACAGTTTTTGTATGAAAACTCATTCCTGGTGGAACTTCATAGCAAAGTACAAAGTTCGAATCAGATGGACAAAGTTAGTTGAAATAGACAGTTTTTGCATGAAAACTCATTCCTGGTGGAACTTCATGGCAAAGTACAAAGTTCGTTTTGGATGGACAAAGTTAGTTGAAATAGACAGTTTTTGCATGAAAACTCATTCCTGGTGGAACTTCATAGCAAAGTACAAAGTTCGTTTTGGATGGATCAATTTAGTTGAAATAGACAGTTTTTGCATGAAAACTCATTCCTGGTGGAACTTCATAGCAAAGTACAAAGTTCGTTTTGGATGGACAAAGTTAGTTGAAATAGACAGTTTTTGCATGAAAACTCATTCCTGGTGGAACTTCATAGCAAAGTACAAAGTTCGTTTTGGATGGATCAATTTAGTTGAAATAGACAGTTTTTGCATGAAAACTCATTCCTGGTGGAACTTCATAGCAAAGTACAAAGTTCGTTTTGGATGGACAAAGTTAGTTGAAATAGACAGTTTTTGCATGAAAACTCATTCCTGGTGGAACTTCATAGCAAAGTACAAAGTTCGTTTTGGATGGACAAAGTTAGTTGAAATAGACAGTTTTTGCATGAAAACTCATTCCTGGTGGAACTTCATAGCAAAGTAAAAAGTTCGTTTTGGATGGACGAATTAAGTTGAAATAGACAGTTTTTGTATGAAAACTCATTCCTGGTAGAACTTCATAGCAAAGTACAAAGTTCGTTTTGGATGGACAAAGTTAGTTGAAATAGACAGTTTTTGCATGAAAACTCATTCCTGGTGGAACTTCATAGCAAAGTAAAAAGTTCGTTTTGGATGGATCAATTTAGTTGAAATAGACAGTTTTTGCATGAAAACTCATTCCTGGTGGAACTTCATAGCAAAGTACAAAGTTCGTTTTGGATGGACAAAGTTAGTTGAAATAGACAGTTTTTGCATGAAAACTCATTCCTGGTGGAACTTCATAGCAAAGTACAAAGTTCGTTTTGGATGGACGAATTAAGTTGAAATAGACAGTTTTTGTATGAAAACTCATTCCTGGTGGAACTTCATAGCAAAGTACAAAGTTCGAATCAGATGGACGAATTAAGTTGAAATAGACAGTTTTTGCATGAAAACTCATTCCTGGTGGAACTTCATAGCAAAGTACAAAGCTCGTTTTGGATGGACAAAGTTAGTTGAAATAGACAGTTTTTGCATGAAAACTCATTCCTGGTGGAACTTCATAGCAAAGTACAAAGTTCGTTTTGGATGGATGAATTTAGTTGAAATAGACAGTTTTTGCATGAAAACTCATTCCTGGTGGAACTTCATAGCAAAGTACAAAGTTCGTTTTGGATGGACGAATTAAGTTGAAATAGACAGTTTTTGCATGAAAACTCATTCCTGGTGGAACTTCATAGCAAAGTACAAAGTTCGTTTTGGATGGATCAATTTAGTTGAAATAGACAGTTTTTGCATGAAAACTCATTCCTGGTGGAACTTCATAGCAAAGTACAAAGTTCGTTTTGGATGGACGAATTAAGTTGAAATAGACAGTTTTTGCATGAAAACTCATTCCTGGTGGAACTTCATAGCAAAGTACTAAGTTCGTTTTGGATGGATCAATTTAGTTGAAATAGACAGTTTTTGCATGAAAACTCATTCCTGGTGGAACTTCATAGCAAAGTACAAAGTTCGTTTTGGATGGATCAATTTAGTTGAAATAGACAGTTTTTGCATGAAAACTCATTCCTGGTGGAACTTCATAGCAAAGTACAAAGTTCGTTTTGGATGGACGAATTAAGTTGAAATAGACAGTTTTTGCATGAAAACTCATTCCTGGTGGAACTTCATAGCAAAGTACAAAGCTCGTTTTGGATGGACAAAGTTAGTTGAAATAGACAGTTTTTGCATGAAAACTCATTCCTGGTGGAACTTCATAGCAAAGTACAAAGTTCGTTTTGGATGGATGAATTTAGTTGAAATAGACAGTTTTTGCATGAAAACTCATTCCTGGTGGAACTTCATAGCAAAGTACAAAGTTCGTTTTGGATGGATCAATTTAGTTGAAATAGACAGTTTTTGCATGAAAACTCATTCCTGGTGGAACTTCATAGCAAAGTACAAAGTTCGTTTTGGATGGACGAATTAAGTTGAAATAGACAGTTTTTGCATGAAAACTCATTCCTGGTGGAACTTCATAGCAAAGTACTAAGTTCGTTTTGGATGGATCAATTTAGTTGAAATAGACAGTTTTTGCATGAAAACTCATTCCTGGTGGAACTTCATAGCAAAGTACAAAGTTCGTTTTGGATGGACGAATTAAGTTGAAATAGACAGTTTTTGCATGAAAACTCATTCCTGGTGGAACTTCATAGCAAAGTACAAAGTTCGTTTTGGATGGATCAATTTAGTTGAAATAGACAGTTTTTGCATGAAAACTCATTCCTGGTGGAACTTCATAGCAAAGTACAAAGTTCGTTTTGGATGGACGAATTAAGTTGAAATAGACAGTTTTTGCATGAAAACTCATTCCTGGTAGAACTTCATAGCAAAGTACAAAGTTCGTTTTAGATGGACAAAGTTAGTTGAAATAGACAGTTTTTGCATGAAAACTCATTCCTGGTGGAACTTCATAGCAAAGTACAAAGTTCGTTTTGGATGGATCAATTTAGTTGAAATAGACAGTTTTTGCATGAAAACTCATTCCTGGTGGAACTTCATAGCAAAGTACAAAGTTCGTTTTGGATGGATCAATTTAGTTGAAATAGACAGTTTTTGCATGAAAACTCATTCCTGGTGGAACTTCATAGCAAAGTACAAAGTTCGTTTTGGATGGATCAATTTAGTTTAAATAGACAGTTTTTGCATGAAAACTCATTCCTGGTGGAACTTCATAGCAAAGTACAAAGTTCGTTTTGGATGGACAAAGTTAGTTGAAATAGACAGTTTTTGCATAAAAACTCATTCCTGGTGGAACTTCATAGCAAAGTACAAAGTTCGTTTTGGATGGACAAAGTTAGTTGAAATAGACAGTTTTTGTATGAAAACTCATTCCTGGTGGAACTTCATAGCAAAGTACAAAGTTCGTTTTGGATGGATCAATTTAGTTGAAATAGACAGTTTTTGCATGAAAACTCATTCCTGGTGGAACTTCATAGCAAAGTACAAAGTTCGTTTTGGATGGACAAAGTTAGTTGAAATAGACAGTTTTTGCATGAAAACTCATTCCTGGTGGAACTTCATAACAAAGTACAAAGTTCGTTTTGGATGGACGAATTAAGTTGAAATAGACAGTTTTTGTATGAAAACTCATTCCTGGTGGAACTTCATAGCAAAGTACAAAGTTCGAATCAGATGGACAAAGTTAGTTGAAATAGACAGTTTTTGCATGAAAATTCATTCCTGGTGGAACTTCATAGCAAAGTACAAAGTTCGTTTTGGATGGACAAAGTTAGTTGAAATAGACAGTTTTTGCATGAAAACTCATTCCTGGTGGAACTTCATAGCAAAGTACAAAGTTCGTTTTGGATGGACAAAGTTAGTTGAAATAGACAGTTTTTGCATAAAAACTCATTCCTGGTGGAACTTCATAGCAAAGTACAAAGTTCGTTTTGGATGGATCAATTTAGTTGAAATAGACAGTTTTTGTATGAAAACTCATTCCTGGTGGAACTTCATAGCAAAGTACAAAGTTCGTTTTGGATGGACAAAGTTAGTTGAAATAGACAGTTTTTGCATGAAAACTCATTCCTGGTGGAACTTCATAACAAAGTACAAAGTTCGTTTTGGATGGATCAATTTAGTTGAAATAGACAGTTTTTGCATGAAAACTCATTCCTGGTGGAACTTCATAGCAAAGTACAAAGTTCGTTTTGGATGGATCAATTTAGTTGAAATAGACAGTTTTTGCATGAAAACTCATTCCTGGTGGAACTTCATAGCAAAGTACAAAGTTCGTTTTGGATGGATCAATTTAGTTGAAATAGACAGTTTTTGCATGAAAACTCATTCCTGGTGGAACTTCATAGCAAAGTACAAAGTTCGTTTTGGATGGACAAAGTTAGTTGAAATAGACAGTTTTTGCATAAAAACTCATTTCTGGTGGAACTTCATAGCAAAGTACAAAGTTCGTTTTGGATGGATCAATTTAGTTGAAATAGACAGTTTTTGTATGAAAACTCATTCCTGGTGGAACTTCATAGCAAAGTACAAAGTTCGAATCAGATGGACAAAGTTAGTTGAAATAGACAGTTTTTGCATGAAAACTCATTCCTGGTGGAACTTCATAGCAAAGTACAAAGTTCGTTTTGGATGGACAAAGTTAGTTGAAATAGACAGTTTTTGCATGAAAACTCATTCCTGGTGGAACTTCATAGCAAAGTACAAAGTTCGTTTTGGATGGACAAAGTTAGTTGAAATAGACAGTTTTTGCATGAAAACTCATTCCTGGTGGAACTACATAGCAAAGTACAAAGTTCGTTTTGGATGGATCAATTTAGTTGAAATAGACAGTTTTTGCATGAAAACTCATTCCTGGTGGAACTTCATAGCAAAGTACAAAGTTCGTTTTGGATGGATCAATTTAGTTGAAATAGACAGTTTTTGCATGAAAACTCATTCCTGGTGGAACTTCATAGCAAAGTACAAAGTTCGTTTTGGATGGACGAATTAAGTTGAAATAGACAGTTTTTGTATGAAAACTCATTCCTGGTGGAACTTCATAGCAAAGTACAAAGTTCGTTTTGGATGGATCAATTTAGTTGAAATAGACAGTTTTTGCATGAAAACTCATTCCTGGTGGAACTTCATAGCAAAGTACAAAGTTCGTTTTGGATGGATCAATTTAGTTGAAATAGACAGTTTTTGCATGAAAACTCATTCCTGGTGGAACTTCATAGCAAAGTACAAAGTTCGTTTTGGATGGACAAAGTTAGTTGAAATAGACAGTTTTTGCATAAAAACTCATTCCTGGTGGAACTACATAGCAAAGTACAAAGTTCGTTTTGGATGGATCAATTTAGTTGAAATAGACAGTTTTTGTATGAAAACTCATTCCTGGTGGAACTACATAGCAAAGTACAAAGTTCGTTTTGGATGGATCAATTTAGTTGAAATAGACAGTTTTTGTATGAAAACTCATTCCTGGTGGAACTACATAGCAAAGTACAAAGTTCGTTTTGGATGGATCAATTTAGTTGAAATAGACAGTTTTTGCATGAAAACTCATTCCTGGTGGAACTACATAGCAAAGTACAAAGTTCGTTTTGGATGGATCAATTTAGTTGAAATAGACAGTTTTTGCATGAAAACTCATTCCTGGTGGAACTTCATAGCAAAGTACAAAGTTCGTTTTGGATGGATCAATTTAGTTGAAATAGACAGTTTTTGCATGAAAACTCATTCCTGGTGGAACTTCATAGCAAAGTACAAAGTTCGTTTTGGATGGACGAATTAAGTTGAAATAGACAGTTTTTGTATGAAAACTCATTCCTGGTGGAACTTCATAGCAAAGTACAAAGTTCGAATCAGATGGACGAATTAAGTTGAAATAGACAGTTTTTGCATGAAAACTCATTCCTGGTGGAACTTCATAGCAAAGTACAAAGTTCGTTTTGGATGGATCAATTTAGTTGAAATAGACAGTTTTTGTATGAAAACTCATTCCTGGTGGAACTTCATAGCAAAGTACAAAGTTCGTTTTGGATGGACGAATTAAGTTGAAATAGACAGTTTTTGCATGAAAACTCATTCCTGGTAGAACTTCATAGCAAAGTACAAAGTTCGTTTTAGATGGACAAAGTTAGTTGAAATAGACAGTTTTTGCATGAAAACTCATTCCTGGTGGAACTACATAGCAAAGTACAAAGTTCGTTTTGGATGGATCAATTTAGTTGAAATAGACAGTTTTTGTATGAAAACTCATTCCTGGTGGAACTACATAGCAAAGTACAAAGTTCGTTTTGGATGGATCAATTTAGTTGAAATAGACAGTTTTTGCATGAAAACTCATTCCTGGTGGAACTACATAGCAAAGTACAAAGTTCGTTTTGGATGGATCAATTTAGTTGAAATAGACAGTTTTTACATGAAAACTCATTCCTGGTGGAACTTCATAGCAAAGTACAAAGTTCGTTTTGGATGGATCAATTTAGTTGAAATAGACAGTTTTTGCATGAAAACTCATTCCTGGTGGAACTTCATAGCAAAGTACAAAGTTCGTTTTGGATGGACGAATTAAGTTGAAATAGACAGTTTTTGCATGAAAACTCATTCCTGGTAGAACTTCATAGCAAAGTACAAAGTTCGTTTTAGATGGACAAAGTTAGTTGAAATAGACAGTTTTTGCATGAAAACTCATTCCTGGTGGAACTTCATAGCAAAGTACAAAGTTCGTTTTGGATGGATCAATTTAGTTGAAATAGACAGTTTTTGTATGAAAACTCATTCCTGGTGGAACTTCATAGCAAAGTACAAAGTTCGTTTTGGATGGATCAATTTAGTTGAAATAGACAGTTTTTGCATGAAAACTCATTCCTGGTGGAACTTCATAGCAAAGTACAAAGTTCGTTTTGGATGGATCAATTTAGTTGAAATAGACAGTTTTTGCATGAAAACTCATTCCTGGTGGAACTTCATAGCAAAGTACAAAGTTCGTTTTGGATGGACAAAGTTAGTTGAAATAGACAGTTTTTGCATAAAAACTCATTCCTGGTGGAACTTCATAGCAAAGTACAAAGTTCGTTTTGGATGGATCAATTTAGTTGAAATAGACAGTTTTTGTATGAAAACTCATTCCTGGTGGAACTTCATAGCAAAGTACAAAGTTCGTTTTGGATGGATCAATTTAGTTGAAATAGACAGTTTTTGCATGAAAACTCATTCCTGGTGGAACTTCATAGCAAAGTACAAAGTTCGTTTTGGATGGACAAAGTTAGTTGAAATAGACAGTTTTTGCATGAAAACTCATTCCTGGTGGAACTTCATAACAAAGTACAAAGTTCGTTTTGGATGGACGAATTAAGTTGAAATAGACAGTTTTTGTTTGAAAACTCATTCCTGGTGGAACTTCATAGCAAAGTACAAAGTTCGAATCAGATGGACAAAGTTAGTTGAAATAGACAGTTTTTGCATGAAAACTCATTCCTGGTGGAACTTCATAGCAAAGTACAAAGTTCGTTTTGGATGGACAAAGTTAGTTGAAATAGACAGTTTTTGCATGAAAACTCATTCCTGGTGGAACTTCATAGCAAAGTACAAAGTTCGTTTTGGATGGATCAATTTAGTTGAAATAGACAGTTTTTGCATGAAAACTCATTCCTGGTGGAACTTCATAGCAAAGTACAAAGTTCGTTTTGGATGGACAAAGTTAGTTGAAATAGACAGTTTTTGCATGAAAACTCATTCCTGGTGGAACTTCATAGCAAAGTACAAAGTTCGTTTTGGATGGACAAAGTTAGTTGAAATAGACAGTTTTTGCATGAAAACTCATTCCTGGTGGAACTTCATAGCAAAGTACAAAGTTCGTTTTGGATGGACAAAGTTAGTTGAAATAGACAGTTTTTGCATAAAAACTCATTCCTGGTGGAACTTCATAGCAAAGTACAAAGTTCGTTTTGGATGGATCAATTTAGTTGAAATAGACAGTTTTTGTATGAAAACTCATTCCTGGTGGAACTTCATAGCAAAGTACAAAGTTCGTTTTGGATGGACAAAGTTAGTTGAAATAGACAGTTTTTGCATGAAAACTCATTCCTGGTGGAACTTCATAACAAAGTACAAAGTTCGTTTTGGATGGACGAATTAAGTTGAAATAGACAGTTTTTTCATGAAAACTCATTCCTGGTGGAACTTCATAGCAAAGTACAAAGTTCGTTTTGGATGGATCAATTTAGTTGAAATAGACAGTTTTTGTATGAAAACTCATTCCTGGTGGAACTTCATAGCATAGTACAAAGTTCGTTTTGGATGGACAAAGTTAGTTGAAATAGACAGTTTTTGCATGAAAACTCATTCCTGGTGGAACTTCATAACAAAGTACAAAGTTCGTTTTGGATGGACGAATTAAGTTGAAATAGACAGTTTTTGCATAAAAACTCATTCCTGGTGGAACTTCATAGCAAAGTACAAAGTTCGTTTTGGATGGATCAATTTAGTTGAAATAGACAGTTTTTGTATGAAAACTCATTCCTGGTGGAACTTCATAGCAAAGTACAAAGTTCGTTTTGGATGGACAAAGTTAGTTGAAATAGACAGTTTTTGCATGAAAACTCATTCCTGGTGGAACTTCATAACAAAGTACAAAGTTCGTTTTGGATGGACGAATTAAGTTGAAATAGACAGTTTTTTCATGAAAACTCATTCCTGGTGGAACTTCATAGCAAAGTACAAAGTTCGTTTTGGATGGATCAATTTAGTTGAAATAGACAGTTTTTGTATGAAAACTCATTCCTGGTGGAACTTCATAGCAAAGTACAAAGTTCGTTTTGGATGGACAAAGTTAGTTGAAATAGACAGTTTTTGCATGAAAACTCATTCCTGGTGGAACTTCATAACAAAGTACAAAGTTCGTTTTGGATGGACGAATTAAGTTGAAATAGACAGTTTTTGCATAAAAACTCATTCCTGGTGGAACTTCATAGCAAAGTACAAAGTTCGTTTTGGATGGATCAATTTAGTTGAAATAGACAGTTTTTGTATGAAAACTCATTCCTGGTGGAACTTCATAGCAAAGTACAAAGTTCGTTTTGGATGGACAAAGTTAGTTGAAATAGACAGTTTTTGCATGAAAACTCATTCCTGGTGGAACTTCATAACAAAGTACAAAGTTCGTTTTGGATGGACGAATTAAGTTGAAATAGACAGTTTTTGCATAAAAACTCATTCCTGGTGGAACTTCATAGCAAAGTACAAAGTTCGTTTTGGATGGATCAATTTAGTTGAAATAGACAGTTTTTGTATGAAAACTCATTCCTGGTGGAACTTCATAGCAAAGTACAAAGTTCGTTTTGGATGGACAAAGTTAGTTGAAATAGACAGTTTTTGCATGAAAACTCATTCCTGGTGGAACTTCATAACAAAGTACAAAGTTCGTTTTGGATGGACGAATTAAGTTGAAATAGACAGTTTTTTCATGAAAACTCATTCCTGGTGGAACTTCATAGCAAAGTACAAAGTTCGTTTTGGATGGATCAATTTAGTTGAAATAGACAGTTTTTGCATGAAAACTCATTCCTGGTGGAACTTCATAGCAAAGTACAAAGTTCGTTTTGGATGGACGAATTAAGTTGAAATAGACAGTTTTTGCATGAAAACTCATTCCTGGTGGAACTTCATAGCAAAGTACAAAGTTCGTTTTGGATGGATCAATTTAGTTGAAATAGACAGTTTTTGTATGAAAACTCATTCCTGGTGGAACTTCATAGCAAAGTACAAAGTTCGTTTTGGATGGACAAAGTTAGTTGAAATAGACAGTTTTTGCATGAAAACTCATTCCTGGTGGTACTTCATAGCAAAGTACAAAGTTCGTTTTGGATGGACGAATTAAGTTGAAATAGACAGTTTTTTCATGAAAACTCATTCCTGGTGGAACTTCATAGCAAAGTACAAAGTTCGTTTTGGATGGATCAATTTAGTTGAAATAGACAGTTTTTGCATGAAAACTCATTCCTGGTGGAACTTCATAGCAAAGTACAAAGTTCGTTTTGGATGGATCAATTTAGTTGAAATAGACAGTTTTTGCATGAAAACTCATTCCTGGTGGAACTTCATAGCAAAGTACAAAGTTCGTTTTGGATGGATCAATTTAGTTGAAATAGACAGTTTTTGCATGAAAACTCATTCCTGGTGGAACTTCATAGCAAAGTACAAAGTTCGTTTTGGATGGACAAAGTTAGTTGAAATAGACAGTTTTTGCATAAAAACTCATTCCTGGTGGAACTTCATAGCAAAGTACAAAGTTCGTTTTGGATGGATCAATTTAGTTGAAATAGACAGTTTTTGTATGAAAACTCATTCCTGGTGGAACTTCATAGCAAAGTACAAAGTTCGTTTTGGATGGATCAATTTAGTTGAAATAGACAGTTTTTGCATGAAAACTCATTCCTGGTGGAACTTCATAGCAAAGTACAAAGTTCGTTTTGGATGGACAAAGTTAGTTGAAATAGACAGTTTTTGCATGAAAACTCATTCCTGGTGGAACTTCATAGCAAAGTACAAAGTTCGTTTTGGATGGACGAATTAAGTTGAAATAGACAGTTTTTGTATGAAAACTCATTCCTGGTGGAACTTCATAGCAAAGTACAAAGTTCGAATCAGATGGACAAAGTTAGTTGAAATAGACAGTTTTTGCATGAAAACTCATTCCTGGTGGAACTTCATAGCAAAGTACAAAGTTCGTTTTGGATGGACAAAGTTAGTTGAAATAGACAGTTTTTGCATGAAAACTCATTCCTGGTGGAACTTCATAGCAAAGTACAAAGTTCGTTTTGGATGGATCAATTTAGTTGAAATAGACAGTTTTTGCATGAAAACTCATTCCTGGTGGAACTTCATAGCAAAGTACAAAGTTCGTTTTGGATGGACAAAGTTAGTTGAAATAGACAGTTTTTGCATGAAAACTCATTCCTGGTGGAACTTCATAGCAAAGTACAAAGTTCGTTTTGGATGGATCAATTTAGTTGAAATAGACAGTTTTTGCATGAAAACTCATTCCTGGTGGAACTTCATAGCAAAGTACAAAGTTGGTTTTGGATGGACAAAGTTAGTTGAAATAGACAGTTTTTGCATGAAAACTCATTCCTGGTGGAACTTCATAGCAAAGTACAAAGTTCGTTTTGGATGGATCAATTTAGTTGAAATAGACAGTTTTTGCATGAAAACTCATTCCTGGTGGAACTTCATAGCAAAGTACAAAGTTCGTTTTGGATGGATCAATTTAGTTGAAATAGACAGTTTTTGCATGAAAACTCATTCCTGGTGGAACTTCATAGCAAAGTACAAAGTTCGTTTTGGATGGACGAATTAAGTTGAAATAGACAGTTTTTGTATGAAAACTCATTCCTGGTGGAACTTCATAGCAAAGTACAAAGTTCGTTTTGGATGGATCAATTTAGTTGAAATAGACAGTTTTTGCATGAAAACTCATTCCTGGTGGAACTTCATAGCAAAGTACAAAGTTCGTTTTGGATGGATCAATTTAGTTGAAATAGACAGTTTTTGCATGAAAACTCATTCCTGGTGGAACTTCATAGCAAAGTACAAAGTTCGTTTTGGATGGACGAATTAAGTTGAAATAGACAGTTTTTGCATGAAAACTCATTCCTGGTGGAACTTCATAGCAAAGTACAAAGTTCGTTTTGGATGGACAAAGTTAGTTGAAATAGACAGTTTTTGCATGAAAACTCATTCCTGGTGGAACTTCATAGCAAAGTACAAAGTTCGTTTTGGATGGACAAAGTTATTTGAAATAGACAGTTTTTGCATGAAAACTCATTCCTGGTGGAACTACATAGCAAAGTACAAAGTTCGTTTTGGATGGATCAATTTAGTTGAAATAGACAGTTTTTGTATGAAAACTCATTCCTGGTGGAACTTCATAGCAAAGTACAAAGTTCGTTTTGGATGGATCAATTTAGTTGAAATAGACAGTTTTTGCATGAAAACTCATTCCTGGTGGAACTTCATAGCAAAGTACAAAGTTCGTTTTGGATGGATCAATTTAGTTGAAATAGACAGTTTTTGCATGAAAACTCATTCCTGGTGGAACTTCATAGCAAAGTACAAAGTTCGTTTTGGATGGACAAAGTTAGTTGAAATAGACAGTTTTTGCATAAAAACTCATTCCTGGTGGAACTACATAGCAAAGTACAAAGTTCGTTTTGGATGGATCAATTCAGTTGAAATAGACAGTTTTTGTATGAAAACTCATTCCTGGTGGAACTACATAGCAAAGTACAAAGTTCGTTTTGGATGGATCAATTTAGTTGAAATAGACAGTTTTTGTATGAAAACTCATTCCTGGTGGAACTACATAGCAAAGTACAAAGTTCGTTTTGGATGGATCAATTTAGTTGAAATAGACAGTTTTTGCATGAAAACTCATTCCTGGTGGAACTACATAGCAAAGTACAAAGTTCGTTTTGGATGGATCAATTTAGTTGAAATAGACAGTTTTTGCATGAAAACTCATTCCTGGTGGAACTTCATAGCAAAGTACAAAGTTCGTTTTGGATGGACAAAGTTAGTTGAAATAGACAGTTTTTGCATAAAAACTCATTCCTGGTGGAACTACATAGCAAAGTACAAAGTTCGTTTTGGTTGGATCAATTTAGTTGAAATAGACAGTTTTTGCATGAAAACTCATTCCTGGTGGAACTTCATAGCAAAGTACAAAGTTCGTTTTGGATGGATCAATTTAGTTGAAATAGACAGTTTTTGCATGAAAACTCATTCCTGGTGGAACTTCATAGCAAAGTACAAAGTTCGTTTTGGATGGACGAATTAAGTTGAAATAGACAGTTTTTGTATGAAAACTCATTCCTGGTGGAACTTCATAGCAAAGTACAAAGTTCGAATCAGATGGACGAATTAAGTTGAAATAGACAGTTTTTGCATGAAAACTCATTCCTGGTGGAACTTCATAGCAAAGTACAAAGTTCGTTTTGGATGGATCAATTTAGTTGAAATAGACAGTTTTTGTATGAAAACTCATTCCTGGTGGAACTTCATAGCAAAGTACAAAGTTCGTTTTGGATGGACAAAGTTAGTTGAAATAGACAGTTTTTGCATGAAAACTCATTCCTGGTGGAACTTCATAGCAAAGTACAAAGTTCGTTTTGGATGGATCAATTTAGTTGAAATAGACAGTTTTTGCATGAAAACTCATTCCTGGTGGAACTTCATAGCAAAGTACAAAGTTCGTTTTGGATGGACGAATTAAGTTGAAATAGACAGTTTTTGTATGAAAACTCATTCCTGGTGGAACTTCATAGCAAAGTACAAAGTTCGTTTTGGATGGATCAATTTAGTTGAAATAGACAGTTTTTGCATGAAAACTCATTCCTGGTGGAACTTCATAGCAAAGTACAAAGTTCGTTTTGGATGGACAAAGTTAGTTGAAATAGACAGTTTTTGCATAAAAACTCATTCCTGGTGGAACTTCATAGCAAAGTACAAAGTTCGTTTTGGATGGACAAAGTTAGTTGAAATAGACAGTTTTTGCATAAAAACTCATTCCTGGTGGAACTTCATAGCAAAGTACAAAGTTCGTTTTGGATGGACAAAGTTAGTTGAAATAGACAGTTTTTGCATAAAAACTCATTCCTGGTGGAACTTCATAGCAAAGTACAAAGTTCGTTTTGGATGGATCAATTTAGTTGAAATAGACAGTTTTTGCATGAAAACTCATTCCTGGTGGAACTTCATAGCAAAGTACAAAGTTCGTTTTGGATGGACAAAGTTAGTTGAAATAGACAGTTTTTGCATTAAAACTCATTCCTGGTGGAACTTCATAGCAAAGTACAAAGTTCGTTTTGGATGGACGAATTAAGTTGAAATAGACAGTTTTTGTATGAAAACTCATTCCGGGTGGAACTTCATAGCAAAGTACAAAGTTCGAATCAGATGGACAAAGTTAGTTGAAATAGACAGTTTTTGCATGAAAACTCATTCCTGGTGGAACTTCATAGCAAAGTACAAAGTTCGTTTTGGATGGACAAAGTTAGTTGAAATAGACAGTTTTTGCATGAAAACTCATTCCTGGTGGAACTTCATAGCAAAGTACAAAGTTCGTTTTGGATGGACGAATTAAGTTGAAATAGACAGTTTTTGTATGAAAACTCATTCCTGGTGGAACTTCATAGCAAAGTACAAAGTTCGAATCAGATGGACAAAGTTAGTTGAAATAGACAGTTTTTGCATGAAAACTCATTCCTGGTGGAACTTCATAGCAAAGTACAAAGTTCGTTTTGGATGGACAAAGTTAGTTGAAATAGACAGTTTTTGCATGAAAACTCATTCCTGGTGGAACTTCATAGCAAAGTACAAAGTTCGTTTTGGATGGACAAAGTTAGTTGAAATAGACAGTTTTTGCATGAAAACTCATTCCTGGTGGAACTTCATAGCAAAGTACAAAGTTCGTTTTGGATGGACAAAGTTAGTTGAAATAGACAGTTTTTGCATGAAAACTCATTCCTGGTGGAACTTCATAGCAAAGTACAAAGTTCGTTTTGGATGGACAAAGTTAGTTGAAATAGACAGTTTTTGCATGAAAACTCATTCCTGGTGGAACTTCATAGCAAAGTACAAAGTTCGTTTTGGATGGACGAATTAAGTTGAAATAGACAGTTTTTGTATGAAAACTCATTCCTGGTGGAACTTCATAGCAAAGTACAAAGTTCGAATCAGATGGACAAAGTTAGTTGAAATAGACAGTTTTTGCATGAAAACTCATTCCTGGTGGAACTTCATAGCAAAGTACAAAGTTCGTTTTGGATGGACAAAGTTAGTTGAAATAGACAGTTTTTGCATGAAAACTCATTCCTGGTGGAACTTCATAGCAAAGTACAAAGTTCGTTTTGGATGGACAAAGTTAGTTGAAATAGACAGTTTTTGTATGAAAACTCATTCCTGGTGGAACTTCATAGCAAAGTACAAAGTTCGAATCAGATGGACGAATTAAGTTGAAATAGACAGTTTTTGCATGAAAACTCATTCCTGGTAGAACTTCATAGCAAAGTACAAAGTTCGTTTTAGATGGACAAAGTTAGTTGAAATAGACAGTTTTTGCATGAAAACTCATTCCTGGTGGAACTTCATAGCAAAGTACAAAGTTCGTTTTGGATGGATCAATTTAGTTGAAATAGACAGTTTTTGCATGAAAACTCATTCCTGGTGGAACTTCATAGCAAAGTACAAAGTTCGTTTTGGATGGATCAATTTAGTTGAAATAGACAGTTTTTGCATGAAAACTCATTCCTGGTGGAACTTCATAGCAAAGTACAAAGTTCGTTTTGGATGGACAAAGTTAGTTGAAATAGACAGTTTTTGCATAAAAACTCATTCCTGGTGGAACTTCATAGCAAAGTACAAAGTTCGTTTTGGATGGACAAAGTTAGTTGAAATAGACAGTTTTTGCATAAAAATTCATTCCTGGTGGAACTTCATAGCAAAGTACAAAGTTCGTTTTGGATGGATCAATTTAGTTGAAATAGACAGTTTTTGCATGAAAACTCATTCCTGGTGGAACTTCATAGCAAAGTACAAAGTTCGTTTTGGATGGACAAAGTTAGTTGGAATAGACAGTTTTTGCATGAAAACTCATTCCTGGTGGAACTTCATAGCAAAGTACAAAGTTCGTTTTGGATGGATCAATTTAGTTGAAATAGACAGTTTTTGCATGAAAACTCATTCCTGGTGGAACTTCATAGCAAAGTACAAAGTTCGTTTTGGATGGATCAATTTAGTTGAAATAGACAGTTTTTGCATGAAAACTCATTCCTGGTGGAACTTCATAGCAAAGTACAAAGTTCGTTTTGGATGGACAAAGTTAGTTGAAATAGACAGTTTTTGCATGAAAACTCATTCCTGGTGGAACTTCATAGCAAAGTACAAAGTTCGTTTTGGATGGATCAATTTAGTTGAAATAGACAGTTTTTGCATGAAAACTCATTCCTGGTGGAACTTCATAGCAAAGTACAAAGTTCGTTTTGGATGGACAAAGTTAGTTGAAATAGACAGTTTTTGCATGAAAACTCATTCCTGGTGGAACTTCATAGCAAAGTACAAAGTTCGTTTTGGATGGATCAATTTAGTTGAAATAGACAGTTTTTGCATGAAAACTCATTCCTGGTGGAACTTCATAGCAAAGTACAAAGTTCGTTTTGGATGGATCAATTTAGTTGAAATAGACAGTTTTTGCATGAAAACTCATTCCTGGTGGAACTTCATAGCAAAGTACAAAGTTCGTTTTGGATGGATCAATTTAGTTGAAATAGACAGTTTTTGCATGAAAACTCATTCCTGGTGGAACTTCATAGCAAAGTACAAAGTTCGTTTTGGATGGATCAATTTAGTTGAAATAGACAGTTTTTGCATGAAAACTCATTCCTGGTGGAACTTCATAGCAAAGTACAAAGTTCGTTTTGGATGGACAAAGTTAGTTGAAATAGACAGTTTTTGCATGAAAACTCATTCCTGGTGGAACTTCATAGCAAAGTACAAAGTTCGTTTTGGATGGATCAATTTAGTTGAAATAGACAGTTTTTGCATGAAAACTCATTCCTGGTGGAACTTCATAGCAAAGTACAAAGTTCGTTTTGGATGGACAAAGTTAGTTGAAATAGACAGTTTTTGCATGAAAACTCATTCCTGGTGGAACTTCATAGCAAAGTACAAAGTTCGTTTTGGATGGACAAAGTTAGTTGAAATAGACAGTTTTTGCATGAAAACTCATTCCTGGTGGAACTTCATAGCAAAGTACAAAGTTCGTTTTGGATGGATCAATTTAGTTGAAATAGACAGTTTTTGCATGAAAACTCATTCCTGGTGGAACTTCATAGCAAAGTACAAAGTTCGTTTTGGATGGATCAATTTAGTTGAAATAGACAGTTTTTGCATGAAAACTCATTCCTGGTGGAACTTCATAGCAAAGTACAAAGTTCGTTTTGGATGGACAAAGTTAGTTGAAATAGACAGTTTTTGCATGAAAACTCATTCCTGGTGGAACTTCATAGCAAAGTACAAAGTTCGTTTTGGATGGATCAATTTAGTTGAAATAGACAGTTTTTGCATGAAAACTCATTCCTGGTGGAACTTCATAGCAAAGTACAAAGTTCGTTTCGGATGGACAAAGTTAGTTGAAATAGACAGTTTTTGCATGAAAACTCATTCCTGGTGGAACTTCATAGCAAAGTACAAAGTTCGTTTTGGATGGATCAATTTAGTTGAAATAGACAGTTTTTGCATGAAAACTCATTCCTGGTGGAACTTCATAGCAAAGTACAAAGTTCGTTTTGGATGGATCAATTTAGTTGAAATAGACAGTTTTTGCATGAAAACTCATTCCTGGTGGAACTTCATAGCAAAGTACAAAGTTCGTTTTGGATGGATCAATTTAGTTGAAATAGACAGTTTTTGCATGTAAACTCATTCCTGGTGGAACTTCATAGCAAAGAACAAAGTTCGTATCGGATGCACCAATTTAGTTGAAATAGACAGTTTTTGCATGAAAACTCATTCCTGGTGGAACTTCATAGCAAAGAACAAAGTTCGTTTTGGATGGATCAATTTAGTTGAAATAGACAGTTTTTGCATGAAAACTCATTCCTGGTGGAACTTCATAGCAAAGTACAAAGTTCGTTTTGGATGGATCAATTTAGTTAAAATAGACAGTTTTTGCATGAAAACTCATTCCTGGTGGAACTTCATAGCAAAGTACAAAGTTCGTTTTGGATGGACAAAGTTAGTTGAAATAGACAGTTTTTGCATGAAAACTCATTCCTGGTGGAACTTCATAGCAAAGTACAAAGTTCGTATCGGATGCACCAATTTAGTTGAAATAGACAGTTTTTGCATGAAAACTCATTCCTGGTGGAACTTCATAGCAAAGTACAAAGTTCGTTTTGGATGGATCAATTTAGTTGAAATAGACAGTTTTTGCATGAAAACTCATTCCTGGTGGAACTTCATAGTAAAGTACAAAGTTCGTTTTGGATGGACAAAGTTAGTTGAAATAGACAGTTTTTGCATGAAAACTCATTCCTGGTGGAACTTCATAGCAAAGTACATAGTTCGTTTTGGATGGACAAAGTTAGTTGAAATAGACAGTTCTTGCATGAAAACTCATTCCTGGTGGAACTTCATAGCAAAGTACAAAGTTCGTTTTGGATGGACAAAGTTAGTTGAAATAGACAGTTTTTGCATGAAAACTCATTCCTGGTGGAACTTCATAGCAAAGAACAAAGTTCGTTTTGGATGGATCAATTTAGTTGAAATAGACAGTTTTTGCATGAAAACTCATTCCTGGTGGAACTTCATAGCAAAGTACAAAGTTCGTTTTGGATGGATCAATTTAGTTAAAATAGACAGTTTTTGCATGAAAACTCATTCCTGGTGGAACTTCATAGCAAAGTACAAAGTTCGTTTTGGATGGACAAAGTTAGTTGAAATAGACAGTTCTTGCATGAAAACTCATTCCTGGTAGAACTTCATAGCAAAGTACAAAGTTCGTTTTGGATGGATCAATTTAGTTGAAATAGACAGTTTTTGCATGAAAACTCATTCCTGGTGGAACTTCATAGCAAAGTACAAAGTTCGTTTTGGATGGATCAATTTAGTTGAAATAGACAGTTTTTGCATGTAAACTCATTCCTGGTGGAACTTCATAGCAAAGAACAAAGTTCGTATCGGATGCACCAATTTAGTTGAAATAGACAGTTTTTGCATGAAAACTCATTCCTGGTGGAACTTCATAGCAAAGAACAAAGTTCGTATCGGATGGACGAATTAAGTTGAAATAGACAGTTTTTGCATGAAAACTCATTCCTGGTGGAACTTCATAGCAAAGAACAAAGTTCGTTTTGGATGGATCAATTTAGTTGAAATAGACAGTTTTTGCATGAAAACTCATTCCTGGTGGAACTTCATAGCAAAGTACAAAGTTCGTTTTGGATGGATCAATTTAGTTAAAATAGACAGTTTTTGCATGAAAACTCATTCCTGGTGGAACTTCATAGCAAAGTACAAAGTTCGTTTTGGATGGACAAAGTTAGTTGAAATAGACAGTTTTTGCATGAAACTCATTCCTGGTGGAACTTCATAGCAAAGAACAAAGTTCGTTTTGGATGGATCAATTTAGTTGAAATAGACAGTTTTTGCATGAAAACTCATTCCTGGTGGAACTTCATAGCAAAGAACAAAGTTCGTTTTGGATGGATCAATTTAGTTGAAATAGACAGTTTTTGCATGAAAACTCATTCCTGGTGGAACTTCATAGCAAAGAACAAAGTTCGTATCGGATGCACCAATTTAGTTGAAATAGACAGTTTTTGCATGAAAACTCATTCCTGGTGGAACTTCATAGCAAAGAACAAAGTTCGTTTTGGATGGATCAATTTAGTTGAAATAGACAGTTTTTGCATGAAAACTCATTCCTGGTGGAACTTCATAGCAAAGTACAAAGTTCGTTTTGGATGGATCAATTTAGTTAAAATAGACAGTTTTTGCATGAAAACTCATTCCTGGTGGAACTTCATAGCAAAGAACAAAGTTCGTTTTGGATGGATCAATTTAGTTAAAATAGACAGTTTTTGCATGAAAACTCATTCCTGGTGGAACTTCATAGCAAAGTACAAAGTTCGTTTTGGATGGACAAAGTTAGTTGAAATAGACAGTTCTTGCATGAAAACTCATTCCTGGTGGAACTTCATAGCAAAGAACAAAGTTCGTTTTGGATGGATCAATTTAGTTGAAATAGACAGTTTTTGCATGAAAACTCATTCCTGGTGGAACTTCATAGCAAAGTACAAAGTTCGTTTTGGATGGATCAATTTAGTTAAAATAGACAGTTTTTGCATGAAAACTCATTCCTGGTGGAACTTCATAGCAAAGTACAAAGTTCGTTTTGGATGGATCAATTTAGTTAAAATAGACAGTTTTTGCATGAAAACTCATTCCTGGTGGAACTTCATAGCAAAGTACAAAGTTCGTTTTGGATGGATCAATTTAGTTGAAATAGACAGTTTTTGCATGAAAACTCATTCCTGGTGGAACTTCATAGCAAAGTACAAAGTTCGTTTTGGATGGATCAATTTAGTTGAAATAGACAGTTTTTGCATGAAAACTTATTCCTGGTGGAACTTCATAGCAAAGTACAAAGTTCGTTTTGGATGGATCAATTTAGTTGAAATAGACAGTTTTTGCATGAAAATTCATTCCTGGTGGAACTTCATAGCAAAGTACAAAGTTCGTTTTGGATGGATCAATTTAGTTGAAATAGACAGTTTTTGCATGTAAACTCATTCCTGGTGGAACTTCATAGCAAAGAACAAAGTTCGTATCGGATGCACCAATTTAGTTGAAATAGACAGTTTTTGCATGAAAACTCATTCCTGGTGGAACTTCATAGCAAAGAACAAAGTTCGTTTTGGATGGATCAATTTAGTTGAAATAGACAGTTTTTGCATGAAAACTCATTCCTGGTGGAACTTCATAGCAAAGTACAAAGTTCGTTTTGGATGGATCAATTTAGTTAAAATAGACAGTTTTTGCATGAAAACTCATTCCTGGTGGAACTTCATAGCAAAGTACAAAGTTCGTTTTGGATGGACAAAGTTAGTTAAAATAGACAGTTTTTGCATGAAAACTCATTCCTGGTGGAACTTCATAGCAAAGTACAAAGTTCGTTTTGGATGGATCAATTTAGTTGAAATAGACAGTTTTTGCATGAAAACTCATTCCTGGTGGAACTTCATAGCAAAGTACAAAGTTCGTTTTGGATGGATCAATTTAGTTAAAATAGACAGTTTTTGCATGAAAACTCATTCCTGGTGGAACTTCATAGCAAAGTACATAGTTCGTTTTGGATGGACAAAGTTAGTTGAAATAGACAGTTCTTGCATGAAAACTCATTCCTGGTGGAACTTCATAGCAAAGTACAAAGTTCGTTTTGGATGGACAAAGTTAGTTGAAATAGACAGTTTTTGCATGAAAACTCATTCCTGGTGGAACTTCATAGCAAAGAACAAAGTTCGTTTTGGATGGATCAATTTAGTTGAAATAGACAGTTTTTGCATGAAAACTCATTCCTGGTGGAACTTCATAGCAAAGTACAAAGTTCGTTTTGGATGGATCAATTTAGTTAAAATAGACAGTTTTTGCATGAAAACTCATTCCTGGTGGAACTTCATAGCAAAGTACAAAGTTCGTTTTGGATGGACAAAGTTAGTTGAAATAGACAGTTCTTGCATGAAAACTCATTCCTGGTAGAACTTCATAGCAAAGTACAAAGTTCGTTTTGGATGGATCAATTTAGTTGAAATAGACAGTTTTTGCATGAAAACTCATTCCTGGTGGAACTTCATAGCAAAGTACAAAGTTCGTTTTGGATGGATCAATTTAGTTGAAATAGACAGTTTTTGCATGTAAACTCATTCCTGGTGGAACTTCATAGCAAAGAACAAAGTTCGTATCGGATGCACCAATTTAGTTGAAATAGACAGTTTTTGCATGAAAACTCATTCCTGGTGGAACTTCATAGCAAAGAACAAAGTTCGTATCGGATGGACGAATTAAGTTGAAATAGACAGTTTTTGCATGAAAACTCATTCCTGGTGGAACTTCATAGCAAAGTACAAAGTTCGTTTTGGATGGATCAATTTAGTTAAAATAGACAGTTTTTGCATGAAAACTCATTCCTGGTGGAACTTCATAGCAAAGTACAAAGTTCGTTTTGGATGGACAAAGTTAGTTGAAATAGACAGTTTTTGCATGAAACTCATTCCTGGTGGAACTTCATAGCAAAGAACAAAGTTCGTTTTGGATGGATCAATTTAGTTGAAATAGACAGTTTTTGCATGAAAACTCATTCCTGGTGGAACTTCATAGCAAAGTACAAAGTTCGTTTTGGATGGATCAATTTAGTTAAAATTGACAGTTTTTGCATGAAAACTCATTCCTGGTGGAACTTCATAGCAAAGTACAAAGTTCGTTTTGGATGGACAAAGTTAGTTGAAATAGACAGTTCTTGCATGAAAACTCATTCCTGGTGGAACTTCATAGCAAAGTACAAAGTTCGTTTTGGATGGACAAAGTTAGTTGAAATAGACAGTTTTTGCATGAAAACTCATTCCTGGTGGAACTTCATAGCAAAGAACAAAGTTCGTTTTGGATGGATCAATTTAGTTGAAATAGACAGTTTTTGCATGAAAACTCATTCCTGGTGGAACTTCATAGCAAAGTACAAAGTTCGTTTTGGATGGATCAATTTAGTTAAAATAGACAGTTTTTGCATGAAAACTCATTCCTGGTGGAACTTCATAGCAAAGTACAAAGTTCGTTTTGGATGGACAAAGTTAGTTGAAATAGACAGTTCTTGCATGAAAACTCATTCCTGGTAGAACTTCATAGCAAAGTACAAAGTTCGTTTTGGATGGATCAATTTAGTTGAAATAGACAGTTTTTGCATGAAAACTCATTCCTGGTGGAACTTCATAGCAAAGTACAAAGTTCGTTTTGGATGGATCAATTTAGTTGAAATAGACAGTTTTTGCATGTAAACTCATTCCTGGTGGAACTTCATAGCAAAGAACAAAGTTCGTATCGGATGCACCAATTTAGTTGAAATAGACAGTTTTTGCATGAAAACTCATTCCTGGTGGAACTTCATAGCAAAGAACAAAGTTCGTTTTGGATGGATCAATTTAGTTGAAATAGACAGTTTTTGCATGAAAACTCATTCCTGGTGGAACTTCATAGCAAAGTACAAAGTTCGTTTTGGATGGATCAATTTAGTTAAAATAGACAGTTTTTGCATGAAAACTCATTCCTGGTGGAACTTCATAGCAAAGTACAAAGTTCGTTTTGGATGGACAAAGTTAGTTGAAATAGACAGTTTTTGCATGAAAACTCATTCCTGGTGGAACTTCATAGCAAAGAACAAAGTTCGTTTTGGATGGATCAATTTAGTTGAAATAGACAGTTTTTGCATGAAAACTCATTCCTGGTGGAACTTCATAGCAAAGTACAAAGTTCGTTTTGGATGGATCAATTTAGTTAAAATAGACAGTTTTTGCATGAAAACTCATTCCTGGTGGAACTTCATAGCAAAGTACAAAGTTCGTTTTGGATGGACAAAGTTAGTTGAAATAGACAGTTCTTGCATGAAAACTCATTCCTGGTGGAACTTCATAGCAAAGTACAAAGTTCGTTTTGGATGGACAAAGTTAGTTGAAATAGACAGTTTTTGCATGAAAACTCATTCCTGGTGGAACTTCATAGCAAAGAACAAAGTTCGTTTTGGATGGATCAATTTAGTTGAAATAGACAGTTTTTGCATGAAAACTCATTCCTGGTGGAAC
Source organism: Anopheles moucheti (assembly GCF_943734755.1). NCBI lineage: Eukaryota > Metazoa > Arthropoda > Insecta > Diptera > Culicidae > Anopheles > Anopheles moucheti. The sequence continues at coordinate 116,473 of NW_026453655.1, forward strand.
TTCATAGCAAAGTACAAAGTTCGTTTTGGATGGATCAATTTAGTTAAAATAGACAGTTTTTGCATGAAAACTCATTCCTGGTGGAACTTCATAGCAAAGTACAAAGTTCGTTTTGGATGGACAAAGTTAGTTGAAATAGACAGTTCTTGCATGAAAACTCATTCCTGGTAGAACTTCATAGCAAAGTACAAAGTTCGTTTTGGATGGATCAATTTAGTTGAAATAGACAGTTTTTGCATGAAAACTCATTCCTGGTGGAACTTCATAGCAAAGTACAAAGTTCGTTTTGGATGGATCAATTTAGTTGAAATAGACAGTTTTTGCATGTAAACTCATTCCTGGTGGAACTTCATAGCAAAGAACAAACTTCGTATCGGATGCACCAATTTAGTTGAAATAGACAGTTTTTGCATGAAAACTCATTCCTGGTGGAACTTCATAGCAAAGTACAAAGTTCGTATCGGATGCACCAATTTAGTTGAAATAGACAGTTCTTGCATGAAAACTCATTCCTGGTGGAACTTCATAGCAAAGTACAAAGTTCGTTTTGGATGGATCAATTTAGTTAAAATAGACAGTTTTTGCATGAAAACTCATTCCTGGTGGAACTTCATAGCAAAGTACAAAGTTCGTTTTGGATGGATCAATTTAGTTGAAATAGACAGTTCTTGCATGAAAACTCATTCCTGGTAGAACTTCATAGCAAAGTACAAAGTTCGTTTTAGATGGACAAAGTTAGTTGAAATAGACAGTTTTTGCATGAAAACTCATTCCTGGTGGAACTTCATAGCAAAGTACAAAGTTCGTTTTGGATGGACAAAGTTAGTTGAAATAGACAGTTTTTGCATAAAAACTCATTCCTGGTGGAACTTCATAGCAAAGTACAAAGTTCGTTTTGGATGGACGAATTAAGTTGAAATAGACAGTTTTTGTATGAAAACTCATTCCTGGTGGAACTTCATAGCAAAGTACAAAGTTCGAATCAGATGGACGAATTTAGTTGAAATAGACAGTTTTTGCATGAAAACTCATTCCTGGTGGAACTTCATAGCAAAGTACAAAGTTCGAATCAGATGGACGAATTAAGTTGAAATAGACAGTTTTTGCATGAAAACTCATTCATGGTAGAACTTCATAGCAAAGTACAAAGTTCGTTTTAGATGGACAAAGTTAGTTGAAATAGACAGTTTTTGCATGAAAACTCATTCCTGGTGGAACTTCATAGCAAAGTACAAAGTTCGTTTTGGATGGATCAATTTAGTTGAAATAGACAGTTTTTGCATGAAAACTCATTCCTGGTGGAACTTCATAGCAAAGTACAAAGTTCGTTTTGGATGGATCAATTTAGTTGAAATAGACAGTTTTTGCATGAAAACTCATTCCTGGTGGAACTTCATAGCAAAGTACAAAGTTCGTTTTGGATGGACAAAGTTAGTTGAAATAGACAGTTTTTGCATGAAAACTCATTCCTAGTGGAACTTCATAGCAAAGTACAAAGTTCGTTTTGGATGGACGAATTAAGTTGAAATAGACAGTTTTTGTATGAAAACTCATTCCTGGTGGAACTTCATAGCAAAGTACAAAGTTCGTTTTGGATGGACAAAGTTAGTTGAAATAGACAGTTCTTGCATGAAAACTCATTCCTGGTGGAACTTCATAGCAAAGTACAAAGTTCGTTTTGGATGGACAAAGTTAGTTGAAATAGACAGTTTTTGCATGAAAACTCATTCCTGGTGGAACTTCATAGCAAAGTACAAAGTTCGTTTTGGATGGATCAATTTAGTTAAAATAGACAGTTTTTGCATGAAAACTCATTCCTGGTGGAACTTCATAGCAAAGAACAAAGTTCGTTTTGGATGGATCAATTTAGTTAAAATAGACAGTTTTTGCATGAAAACTCATTCCTGGTGGAACTTCATAGCAAAGTACAAAGTTCGTTTTGGATGGACAAAGTTAGTTGAAATAGACAGTTCTTGCATGAAAACTCATTCCTGGTGGAACTTCATAGCAAAGAACAAAGTTCGTTTTGGATGGATCAATTTAGTTGAAATAGACAGTTTTTGCATGAAAACTCATTCCTGGTGGAACTTCATAGCAAAGTACAAAGTTCGTTTTGGATGGATCAATTTAGTTGAAATAGACAGTTTTTGCATGAAAACTCATTCCTGGTGGAACTTCATAGCAAAGTACAAAGTTCGTTTTGGATGGACAAAGTTAGTTGAAATAGACAGTTCTTGCATGAAAACTCATTCCTGGTGGAACTTCATAGCAAAGAACAAAGTTCGTTTTGGATGGATCAATTTAGTTGAAATAGACAGTTTTTGCATGAAAACTCATTCCTGGTGGAACTTCATAGCAAAGTACAAAGTTCGTTTTGGATGGATCAATTTAGTTGAAATAGACAGTTTTTGCATGAAAACTCATTCCTGGTGGAACTTCATAGCAAAGTACAAAGTTCGTTTTGGATGGATCAATTTAGTTGAAATAGACAGTTTTTGCATGTAAACTCATTCCTGGTGGAACTTCATAGCAAAGAACAAAGTTCGTATCGGATGCACCAATTTAGTTGAAATAGACAGTTTTTGCATGAAAACTCATTCCTGGTGGAACTTCATAGCAAAGAACAAATTTCGTTTTGGATGGATCAATTTAGTTGAAATAGACAGTTTTTGCATGAAAACTCATTCCTGGTGGAACTTCATAGCAAAGTACAAAGTTCGTTTTGGATGGATCAATTTAGTTAAAATAGACAGTTTTTGCATGAAAACTCATTCCTGGTGGAACTTCATAGCAAAGTACAAAGTTCGTTTTGGATGGACAAAGTTAGTTGAAATAGACAGTTTTTGCATGAAAACTCATTCCTGGTGGAACTTCATAGCAAAGTACAAAGTTCGTTTTGGATGGATCAATTTAGTTGAAATAGACAGTTTTTGCATGAAAACTCATTCCTGGTGGAACTTCATAGCAAAGTACAAAGTTCGTTTTGGATGGATCAATTTAGTTAAAATAGACAGTTTTTGCATGAAAACTCATTCCTGGTGGAACTTCATAGCAAAGTACATAGTTCGTTTTGGATGGACAAAGTTAGTTGAAATAGACAGTTTTTGCATGAAAACTCATTCCTGGTGGAACTTCATAGCAAAGTACAAAGTTCGTTTTGGATGGACAAAGTTAGTTGAAATAGACAGTTTTTGCATGAAAACTCATTCCTGGTGGAACTTCATAGCAAAGAACAAAGTTCGTTTTGGATGGATCAATTTAGTTGAAATAGACAGTTTTTGCATGAAAACTCATTCCTGGTGGAACTTCATAGCAAAGTACAAAGTTCGTTTTGGATGGATCAATTTAGTTAAAATAGACAGTTTTTGCATGAAAACTCATTCCTGGTGGAACTTCATAGCAAAGTACAAAGTTCGTTTTGGATGGATCAATTTAGTTGAAATAGACAGTTTTTGTATGAAAACTCATTCCTGGTGGAACTTCATAGTAAAGTACAAAGTTCGTTTTGGATGGACAAAGTTAGTTGAAATAGACAGTTTTTGCATGAAAACTCATTCCTGGTGGAACTTCATAGCAAAGTACAAAGTTCGTTTTGGATGGACAAAGTTAGTTGAAATAGACAGTTTTTGCATAAAAACTCATTCCTGGTGGAACTTCATAGTAAAGTACAAAGTTCGTTTTGGATGGACAAAGTTAGTTGAAATAGACAGTTTTTGCATGAAAACTCATTCCTGGTGGAACTTCATAGCAAAGTACAAAGTTCGTTTTGGATGGACAAAGTTAGTTGAAATAGACAGTTTTTGCATGAAAACTCATTCCTGGTGGAACTTCATAGCAAAGTACAAAGTTCGTTTTGGATGGATCAATTTAGTTGAAATAGACAGTTTTTGCATGAAAACTCATTCCTGGTGGAACTTCATAGCAAAGTACAAAGTTCGTTTTGGATGGACAAAGTTAGTTGAAATAGACAGTTTTTGCATGAAAACTCATTCCAGGTGGAACTTCATAGCAAAGTACAAAGTTCGTTTTGGATGGACAAAGTTAGTTGAAATAGATAATTTTTGCATGAAAACTCATTCCTGGTGGAACTTCATAGCAAAGTACAAAGTTCGTTTTGGATGGACGAATTAAGTTGAAATAGACAGTTTTTGTATGAAAACTCATTCCTGGTGGAACTTCATAGTAAAGTACAAAGTTCGTTTTGGATGGACAAAGTTAGTTGAAATAGACAGTTTTTGCATAAAAACTCATTCCTGGTGGAACTTCATAGCAAAGTACAAAGTTCGTTTTGGATGGACGAATTAAGTTGAAATAGACAGTTTTTGTATGAAAACTCATTCCTGGTGGAACTTCATAGCAAAGTACAAAGTTCGTTTTGGATGGACAAAGTTAGTTGAAATAGACAGTTTTTGCATGAAAACTCATTCCTGGTGGAACTTCATAGCAAAGTACAAAGTTCGTTTTGGATGGACAAAGTTAGTTGAAATAGACAGTTTTTGCATGAAAACTCATTCCTGGTGGAACTTCATAGCAAAGTACAAAGTTCGTTTTGGATGGATCAATTTAGTTGAAATAGACAGTTTTTGTATGAAAACTCATTCCTGGTGGAACTTCATAGTAAAGTACAAAGTTCGTTTTGGATGGACAAAGTTAGTTGAAATAGACAGTTTTTGCATGAAAACTCATTCCTGGTGGAACTTCATAGCAAAGTACAAAGTTCGTTTTGGATGGACAAAGTTAGTTGAAATAGACAGTTTTTGCATAAAAACTCATTCCTGGTGGAACTTCATAGCAAAGTACAAAGTTCGTTTTGGATGGATCAATTTAGTTGAAATAGACAGTTTTTGTATGAAAACTCATTCCTGGTGGAACTTCATAGTAAAGTACAAAGTTCGTTTTGGATGGACAAAGTTAGTTGAAATAGACAGTTTTTGCATGAAAACTCATTCCTGGTGGAACTTCATAGCAAAGTACAAAGTTCGTTTTGGATGGACAAAGTTAGTTGAAATAGACAGTTTTTGCATAAAAACTCATTCCTGGTGGAACTTCATAGTAAAGTACAAAGTTCGTTTTGGATGGACAAAGTTAGTTGAAATAGACAGTTTTTGCATGAAAACTCATTCCTGGTGGAACTTCATAGCAAAGTACAAAGTTCGTTTTGGATGGACAAAGTTAGTTGAAATAGACAGTTTTTGCATAAAAACTCATTCCTGGTGGAACTTCATAGCAAAGTACAAAGTTCGTTTTGGATGGATCAATTTAGTTGAAATAGACAGTTTTTGTAGGAAAACTCATTCCTGGTGGAACTTCATAGTAAAGTACAAAGTTCGTTTTGGATGGACAAAGTTAGTTGAAATAGACAGTTTTTGCATGAAAACTCATTCCTGGTGGAACTTCATAGCAAAGTACAAAGTTCGTTTTGGATGGACAAAGTTAGTTGAAATAGACAGTTTTTGCATGAAAACTCATTCCAGGTGGAACTTCATAGCAAAGTACAAAGTTCGTTTTGGATGGACAAAGTTAGTTGAAATAGACAGTTTTTGCATGAAAACTCATTCCTGGTGGAACTTCATAGCAAAGTACAAAGTTCGTTTTGGATGGACAAAGTTAGTTGAAATAGACAGTTTTTGCATGAAAACTCATTCCTGGTGGAACTTCATAGCAAAGTACAAAGTTCGTTTTGGATGGACAAAGTTAGTTGAAATAGACAGTTTTTGCATAAAAACTCATTCCTGGTGGAACTTCATAGTAAAGTACAAAGTTCGTTTTGGATGGACAAAGTTAGTTGAAATAGACAGTTTTTGCATGAAAACTCATTCCTGGTGGAACTTCATAGCAAAGTACAAAGTTCGTTTTGGATGGACAAAGTTAGTTGAAATAGACAGTTTTTGCATAAAAACTCATTCCTGGTGGAACTTCATAGCAAAGTACAAAGTTCGTTTTGGATGGATCAATTTAGTTGAAATAGACAGTTTTTGTATGAAAACTCATTCCTGGTGGAACTTCATAGTAAAGTACAAAGTTCGTTTTGGATGGACAAAGTTAGTTGAAATAGACAGTTTTTGCATAAAAACTCATTCCTGGTGGAACTTCATAGCAAAGTACAAAGTTCGTTTTGGATGGACAAAGTTAGTTGAAATAGACAGTTTTTGCATGAAAACTCATTCCTGGTGGAACTTCATAGCAAAGTACAAAGTTCGTTTTGGATGGATCAATTTAGTTGAAATAGACAGTTTTTGCATGAAAACTCATTCCTGGTGGAACTTCATAGCAAAGTACAAAGTTCGTTTTGGATGGACAAAGTTAGTTGAAATAGACAGTTTTTGCATGAAAACTCATTCCTGGTGGAACTTCATAGCAAAGTACAAAGTTCGTTTTGGATGGACAAAGTTAGTTGAAATAGATAATTTTTGCATGAAAACTCATTCCTGGTGGAACTTCATAGCAAAGTACAAAGTTCGTTTTGGATGGACAAAGTTAGTTGTAATTAACAGCTTTTTTATGAAAACACACTTCTGGTGGAACTTCATATCAACGAACAAAGTTCGAATCGGATGGACAAAGTTAGTTGTAATTAACAGTTTTTGTATGAAAACACACTTCTGGTGGAACTTCATAGCAAAGTACAAAGTTCGTTTTGGATGGACAAAGTTAGTTGAAATAGACAGTTTTTGCATAAAAACTCATTCCTGGTGGAACTTCATAGCAAAGTACAAAGTTCGTTTTGGATGGACAAAGTTAGTTGAAATAGATAATTTTTGCATGAAAACTCATTCCTGGTGGAACTTCATAGCAAAGTACAAAGTTCGTTTTGGATGGACGAATTAAGTTGAAATAGACAGTTTTTGTATGAAAACTCATTCCTGGTGGAACTTCATAGCAAAGTACAAAGTTCGTTTTGGATGGACAAAGTTAGTTGAAATAGACAGTTTTTGCATAAAAACTCATTCCTGGTGGAACTTCATAGCAAAGTACAAAGTTCGTTTTGGATGGACAAAGTTAGTTGAAATAGACAGTTTTTGCATGAAAACTCATTCCTGGTGGAACTTCATAGCAAAGTACAAAGTTCGTTTTGGATGGACAAAGTTAGTTGTAATTAACAGCTTTTTTATGAAAACACACTTCTGGTGGAACTTCATATCAACGAACAAAGTTCGAATCGGATGGACAAAGTTAGTTGTAATTAACAGTTTTTGTATGAAAACACACTTCTGGTGGAACTTCATAGCAAAGTACAAAGTTCGTTTTGGATGGACAAAGTTAGTTGAAATAGATAATTTTTGCATGAAAACTCATTCCTGGTGGAACTTCATAGCAAAGTACAAAGTTCGTTTTGGATGGACGAATTAAGTTGAAATAGACAGTTTTTGTATGTAAACTCATTCCTGGTGGAACTTCATAGCAAAGTACAAAGTTCGTTTTGGATGGACAAAGTTAGTTGAAATAGACAGTTTTTGCATAAAAACTCATTCCTGGTGGAACTTCATAGCAAAGTACAAAGTTCGTTTTGGATGGACGAATTAAGTTGAAATAGACAGTTTTTGTATGAAAACTCATTCCTGGTGGAACTTCATAGCAAAGTACAAAGTTCGTTTTGGATGGACAAAGTTAGTTGAAATAGACAGTTTTTGCATGAAAACTCATTCTTGGTGGAACTTCATAGCAAAGTACAAAGTTCGTTTTGGATGGACAAAGTTAGTTGAAATAGACAGTTTTTGCATGAAAACTCATTCCTGGTGGAACTTCATAGCAAAGTACAAAGTTCGTTTTGGATGGATCAATTTAGTTGAAATAGACAGTTTTTGTATGAAAACTCATTCCTGGTGGAACTTCATAGTAAAGTACAAAGTTCGTTTTGGATGGACAAAGTTAGTTGAAATAGACAGTTTTTGCATGAAAACTCATTCCTGGTGGAACTTCATAGCAAAGTACAAAGTTCGTTTTGGATGGACAAAGTTAGTTGAAATAGACAGTTTTTGCATAAAAACTCATTCCTGGTGGAACTTCATAGCAAAGTACAAAGTTCGTTTTGGATGGATCAATTTAGTTGAAATAGACAGTTTTTGCATGAAAACTCATTCATGGTGGAACTTCATAGCAAAGTACAAAGTTCGTTTTGGATGGATCAATTTAGTTGAAATAGACAGTTTTTGCATGAAAACTCATTCCTGGTGGAACTTCATAGCAAAGTACAAAGTTCGTTTTGGATGGACAAAGTTAGTTGAAATAGACAGTTTTTGCATGAAAACTCATTCCTGGTGGAACTTCATAGTAAAGTACAAAGTTCGTTTTGGATGGACAAAGTTAGTTGAAATAGACAGTTTTTGCATAAAAACTCATTCCTGGTGGAACTTCATAGTAAAGTACAAAGTTCGTTTTGGATGGACAAAGTTAGTTGAAATAGACAGTTTTTGCATGAAAACTCATTCCTGGTGGAACTTCATAGCAAAGTACAAAGTTCGTTTTGGATGGACAAAGTTAGTTGAAATAGACAGTTTTTGCATGAAAACTCATTCCTGGTGGAACTTCATAGCAAAGTACAAAGTTCGTTTTGGATGGATCAATTTAGTTGAAATAGACAGTTTTTGTATGAAAACTCATTCCTGGTGGAACTTCATAGTAAAGTACAAAGTTCGTTTTGGATGGACAAAGTTAGTTGAAATAGACAGTTTTTGCATGAAAACTCATTCCTGGTGGAACTTCATAGCAAAGTACAAAGTTCGTTTTGGATGGACAAAGTTAGTTGAAATAGACAGTTTTTGCATGAAAACTCATTCCTGGTGGAACTTCATAGCAAAGTACAAAGTTCGTTTTGGATGGATCAATTTAGTTGAAATAGACAGTTTTTGCATGAAAACTCATTCATGGTGGAACTTCATAGCAAAGTACAAAGTTCGTTTTGGATGGATCAATTTAGTTGAAATAGACAGTTTTTGCATGAAAACTCATTCCTGGTGGAACTTCATAGCAAAGTACAAAGTTCGTTTTGGATGGACAAAGTTAGTTGAAATAGACAGTTTTTGCATGAAAACTCATTCCTGGTGGAACTTCATAGTAAAGTACAAAGTTCGTTTTGGATGGACAAAGTTAGTTGAAATAGACAGTTTTTGCATGAAAACTCATTCCTGGTGGAACTTCATAGCAAAGTACAAAGTTCGTTTTGGATGGACAAAGTTAGTTGAAATAGACAGTTTTTGCATAAAAACTCATTCCTGGTGGAACTTCATAGTAAAGTACAAAGTTCGTTTTGGATGGACAAAGTTAGTTGAAATAGACAGTTTTTGCATGAAAACTCATTCCTGGTGGAACTTCATAGCAAAGTACAAAGTTCGTTTTGGATGGACAAAGTTAGTTGAAATAGACAGTTTTTGCATAAAAACTCATTCCTGGTGGAACTTCATAGCAAAGTACAAAGTTCGTTTTGGATGGATCAATTTAGTTGAAATAGACAGTTTTTGTATGAAAACTCATTCCTGGTGGAACTTCATAGTAAAGTACAAAGTTCGTTTTGGATGGACAAAGTTAGTTGAAATAGACAGTTTTTGCATAAAAACTCATTCCTGGTGGAACTTCATAGCAAAGTACAAAGTTCGTTTTGGATGGACAAAGTTAGTTGAAATAGACAGTTTTTGCATGAAAACTCATTCCTGGTGGAACTTCATAGCAAAGTACAAAGTTCGTTTTGGATGGATCAATTTAGTTGAAATAGACAGTTTTTGCATGAAAACTCATTCCTGGTGGAACTTCATAGCAAAGTACAAAGTTCGTTTTGGATGGACAAAGTTAGTTGAAATAGACAGTTTTTGCATGAAAACTCATTCCTGGTGGAACTTCATAGCAAAGTACAAAGTTCGTTTTGGATGGACAAAGTTAGTTGAAATAGACAGTTTTTGCATAAAAACTCATTCCTGGTGGAACTTCATAGCAAAGTACAAAGTTCGTTTTGGATGGATCAATTTAGTTGAAATAGACAGTTTTTGTATGAAAACTCATTCCTGGTGGAACTTCATAGCAAAGTACAAAGTTCGTTTTGGATGGACAAAGTTAGTTGAAATAGACAGTTTTTGCATGAAAACTCATTCCTGGTGGAACTTCATAGCAAAGTACAAAGTTCGTTTTGGATGAACAAAGTTAGTTGAAATAGACAGTTTTTGCATAAAAACTCATTCCTGGTGGAACTTCATAGCAAAGTACAAAGTTCGTTTTGGATGGACAAAGTTAGTTGAAATAGACAGTTTTTGCATGAAAACTCATTCCTGGTGGAACTTCATAGCAAAGTACAAAGTTCGTTTTGGATGGATCAATTTAGTTGAAATAGACAGTTTTTGCATGAAAACTCATTCCTGGTGGAACTTCATAGCAAAGTACAAAGTTCGTTTTGGATGGACAAAGTTAGTTGAAATAGACAGTTTTTGCATGAAAACTCATTCCTGGTGGAACTTCATAGCAAAGTACAAAGTTCGTTTTGGATGGACAAAGTTAGTTGAAATAGACAGTTTTTGCATAAAAACTCATTCCTGGTGGAACTTCATAGTAAAGTACAAAGTTCGTTTTGGATGGACAAAGTTAGTTGAAATAGACAGTTTTTGCATGAAAACTCATTCCTGGTGGAACTTCATAGCAAAGTACAAAGTTCGTTTTGGATGGACAAAGTTAGTTGAAATAGACAGTTTTTGCATAAAAACTCATTCCTGGTGGAACTTCATAGCAAAGTACAAAGTTCGTTTTGGATGGACAAAGTTAGTTGAAATAGACAGTTTTTGCATAAAAACTCATTCCTGGTGGAACTTCATAGTAAAGTACAAAGTTCGTTTTGGATGGACAAAGTTAGTTGAAATAGACAGTTTTTGCATGAAAACTCATTCCTGGTGGAACTTCATAGCAAAGTACAAAGTTCGTTTTGGATGGATCAATTTAGTTGAAATAGACAGTTTTTGTATGAAAACTCATTCCTGGTGGAACTTCATAGCAAAGTACAAAGTTCGTTTTGGATGGACAAAGTTAGTTGAAATAGACAGTTTTTGCATGAAAACTCATTCCTGGTGGAACTTCATAGCAAAGTACAAAGTTCGTTTTGGATGGACAAAGTTAGTTGAAATAGACAGTTTTTGCATAAAAACTCATTCCTGGTGGAACTTCATAGCAAAGTACAAAGTTCGTTTTGGATGGATCAATTTAGTTGAAATAGACAGTTTTTGTATGAAAACTCATTCCTGGTGGAACTTCATAGCAAAGTACAAAGTTCGTTTTGGATGGACAAAGTTAGTTGAAATAGACAGTTTTTGCATGAAAACTCATTCCTGGTGGAACTTCATAGCAAAGTACAAAGTTCGTTTTGGATGAACAAAGTTAGTTGAAATAGACAGTTTTTGCATAAAAACTCATTCCTGGTGGAACTTCATAGCAAAGTACAAAGTTCGTTTTGGATGGACAAAGTTAGTTGAAATAGACAGTTTTTGCATGAAAACTCATTCCTGGTGGAACTTCATAGCAAAGTACAAAGTTCGTTTTGGATGGATCAATTTAGTTGAAATAGACAGTTTTTGCATGAAAACTCATTCCTGGTGGAACTTCATAGCAAAGTACAAAGTTCGTTTTGGATGGACAAAGTTAGTTGAAATAGACAGTTTTTGCATGAAAACTCATTCCTGGTGGAACTTCATAGCAAAGTACAAAGTTCGTTTTGGATGGACAAAGTTAGTTGAAATAGACAGTTTTTGCATGAAAACTCATTCCTGGTGGAACTTCATAGCAAAGTACAAAGTTCGTTTTGGATGGACAAAGTTAGTTGAAATAGACAGTTTTTGCATGAAAACTCATTCCTGGTGGAACTTCATAGCAAAGTACAAAGTTCGTTTTGGATGGATCAATTTAGTTGAAATAGACAGTTTTTGTATGAAAACTCATTCCTGGTGGAACTTCATAGTAAAGTACAAAGTTCGTTTTGGATGGACAAAGTTAGTTGAAATAGACAGTTTTTGCATGAAAACTCATTCCTGGTGGAACTTCATAGCAAAGTACAAAGTTCGTTTTGGATGGACAAAGTTAGTTGAAATAGACAGTTTTTGCATAAAAACTCATTCCTGGTGGAACTTCATAGCAAAGTACAAAGTTCGTTTTGGATGGATCAATTTAGTTGAAATAGACAGTTTTTGTATGAAAACTCATTCCTGGTGGAACTTCATAGCAAAGTACAAAGTTCGTTTTGGATGGACAAAGTTAGTTGAAATAGACAGTTTTTGCATGAAAACTCATTCCTGGTGGAACTTCATAGCAAAGTACAAAGTTCGTTTTGGATGGACAAAGTTAGTTGAAATAGACAGTTTTTGCATAAAAACTCATTCCTGGTGGAACTTCATAGCAAAGTACAAAGTTCGTTTTGGATGGACAAAGTTAGTTGAAATAGACAGTTTTTGCATGAAAACTCATTCCTGGTGGAACTTCATAGCAAAGTACAAAGTTCGTTTTGGATGGATCAATTTAGTTGAAATAGACAGTTTTTGCATGAAAACTCATTCCTGGTGGAACTTCATAGCAAAGTACAAAGTTCGTTTTGGATGGACAAAGTTAGTTGAAATAGACAGTTTTTGCATGAAAACTCATTCCTGGTGGAACTTCATGGCAAAGTACAAAGTTCGTTTTGGATGGACAAAGTTAGTTGAAATAGATAATTTTTGCATGAAAACTCATTCCTGGTGGAACTTCATAGCAAAGTACAAAGTTCGTTTTGGATGGACGAATTAAGTTGAAATAGACAGTTTTTGTATGAAAACTCATTCCTGGTGGAACTTCATAGCAAAGTACAAAGTTCGTTTTGGATGGACGAATTAAGTTGAAATAGACAGTTTTTGTATGAAAACTCATTCCTGGTGGAACTTCATAGCAAAGTACAAAGTTCGTTTTGGATGGACAAAGTTAGTTGAAATAGACAGTTTTTGCATGAAAACTCATTCCTGGTGGAACTTCATAGCAAAGTACAAAGTTCGTTTTGGATGGACAAAGTTAGTTGTAATTAACAGCTTTTTTATAAAAACACACTTCTGGTGGAACTTCATATCAACGAACAAAGTTCGAATCGGATGGACAAAGTTAGTTGTAATTAACAGTTTTTGTATGAAAACACACTTCTGGTGGAACTTCATAGCAAAGTACAAAGTTCGTTTTGGATGGACAAAGTTAGTTGTAATTAACAGTTTTTGTATGAAAACACACTTCTGGTGGAACTTCATATCAAAGAACAAAGTTCGAATCGGATGGACAAAGTTAGTTGTAATTAACAGTTTTTGTATGAAAACACACTTCTGGTGGAACTTCATATCAACGAACAAAGTTCGAATCGGATAGACAAAGTTAGTTGTAATTAACAGTTTTTGTATGAAAACACACTTCTAGTGGAACTTCAAATCAACGAACAAAGTTCGTTTTGGATGGACAAAGTTAGATGTAATTAACAGTTTTTGTATGAAAACACACTTCTAGTGGAACTTCATATGAAAGAACAAAGTTCGAATCGGATGGACAAAGTTAGTTGTAATTAACAGTTTTTGTATGAAAACACACTTCTGGTGGAACTTCATAGCAAAGTACAAAGTTCGTTTTGGATGGACAAAGTTAGTTGTAATTAACAGTTTTTGTATGAAAACACACTTCTGGTGGAACTTCAAATCAACGAACAAATTTCGAATCGGATGGACAAAGTTAGTTGGAATTAACAGTTTTTGTATGAAAACACACTTCTGGTGGAACTTCATATCAACGAACAAAGTTCGAATCGGATAGACAAAGTTAGTTGTAATTAACAGTTTTTGTATGAAAACACACTTCTAGTGGAACTTCAAATCAACGAACAAAGTTCGTTTTGGATGGACAAAGTTAGATGTAATTAACAGTTTTTGTATGAAAACACACTTCTAGTGGAACTTCATATCAACGAACAAAGTTCGAATCGGATGGACAAAGTTAATTGTAATTAACAGTTTTTGTATGAAAACACACTTCTAGTGGAACTTCATATGAAAGAACAAAGTTCGTTTTGGATGGACAAAGTTAGTTGTAATTAACAGTTTTTGTATGAAAACACAATTCTAGTGGAATTTCATATTAACGAACAAAGTTCGTTTTGGATGGACAAAGTTAGTTGTAATTAACAGTTTTTGTATGAAAACTCACTTCTAGTGGAACTTCATATGAAAGAACAAAGTTCGAATCGGATGGACAAAGTTAGTTGTAATTAACAGTTTTTGTATGAAAACACACTTCTAGTGGAATTTCATATTAACGAACAAAGTTCGTTTTGGATGGACAAAGTTAGTTGTAATTAACAGTTTTTGTATGAAAACACACTTCTGGTGGAACTTCATATCAACGAACAAAGTTCGAATCGGATGGACAAAGTTAATTGTAATTAACAGTTTTTGTATGAAAACACACTTCTAGTGGAATTTCATATTAACGAACAAAGTTCGTTTAGGATGGACAAAGTTAGTTGTAATTAACAGTTTTTGTATGAAATTACACTTCTGGTGGAACTTCATATCAACGAACAAAGTTCGAATCGGATGGACAAAGTTAATTGTAATTAACAGTTTTTGTATGAAAACACACTTCTAGTGGAACTTCATATGAAAGAACAAAGTTCGAATCGGATGGACAAAGTTAGTTGTAATTAACAGTTTTTGTATGAAAACACACTTCTGGTGGAACTTCATATCAAAGAACAAAGTTCGAATCGGATGGACAAAGTTAGTTGTAATTAATAGTTTTTGTATGAAAACTCACTTCTAGTGGAACTTCATATGAAAGAACAAAGTTCGAATCGGATGGACAAAGTTAGTTGTAATTAACAGTTTTTGTATGAAAACACACTTCTGGTGGAACTTCAAATCAACGAACAAAGTTCGAATCGGATGGACAAAGTTAGTTGTAATTAACAGTTTTTGTATGAAAACACACTTCTGGTGGAACTTCATATCAACGAACAAAGTTCGAATCGGATAGACAAAGTTAGTTGTAATTAACAGTTTTTGTATGAAAACTCACTTCTAGTGGAACTTCAAATCAACGAACAAAGTTCGTTTTGGATGGACAAAGTTAGATGTAGTTAACAGTTTTTGTATGAAAACACACTTCTAGTGGAACTTCATATCAACGAACAAAGTTCGAATCGGATGGACAAAGTTAATTGTAATTAACAGTTTTTGTATGAAAACACACTTCTAGTGGAACTTCATATGAAAGAACAAAGTTCGTTTTGGATGGACAAAGTTAGTTGTAATTAACAGTTTTTGTATGAAAACACACTTCTAGTGGAATTTCATATTAACGAACAAAGTTCGTTTTGGATGGACAAAGTTAGTTGTAATTAACAGTTTTTGTATGAAAACACACTTCTAGTGGAACTTCATATGAAAGAACAAAGTTCGAATCGGATGGACAAAGTTAGTTGTAATTAACAGTTTTTGTATGAAAACACACTTCTGGTGGAACTTCATATCAACGAACAAAGTTCGAATCGGATGGACAAAGTTAGTTGTAGTTAACAGTTTTAATATGAAAACTCACTTCTAGTGGAACTTCAAATCAACGAGCAAAGTTCGTTTTGGATGGACAAAGTTAGTTGTAATTAACAGTTTTTGTATGAAAACACACTTCTGGTGGAACTTCATATGAAAGAACAAAGTTCGAATCGGATGGACAAAGTTAGTTGTAATTAACAGTTTTTGTATGAAAACACACTTCTGGTGGAACTTCATAGCAAAGTACAAAGTTCGTTTTGGATAGACAAAGTTAGTTGTAATTAACAGTTTTTGTATGAAAACACACTTCTAGTGGAATTTCATATTAACGAACAAAGTTCGTTTTGGATGGACAAAGTTAGTTGTAATTAACAGTTTTTGTATGAAAACACACTTCTGGTGGAACTTCATATCAACGAACAAAGTTCGAATCGGATGGACAAAGTTAATTGTAATTAACAGTTTTTGTATGAAAACACACTTCTAGTGGAACTTCATATCAAAGAACAAAGTTCGTTTTGGATGGACAAAGTTAGATGTAATTAACAGTTTTTGTATGAAAACACCCTTCTGGTGGAACTTCATATCCACGAACAAAGTTCGAATCGGATGGACAAAGTTAGTTGTAATTAACAGTTTTTGTATGAAAACACACTTCTAGTGGAACCTCATATGAAAAAACAAAGTTCGTTTTGGATGGAGAAAGTTAGTTGTAATTAACAGTTTTTGTATGAAAACACACTTCCAGTGGAACTTCATATCAACGAACAAAGTTCGTTTTGGATGGACAAAGTTAGTTGTAATTAACAGTTTTTGTATGAAAACACACTTCTGGTGGAACTTCATATCAAAGAACAAAGTTCGAATCGGATGGACAAAGTTAGTTGTAATTAACAGTTTTTGTATGAAAACACACTTCTGATGGAACTTCATATGAAAGAACAATTTTCGTTTTGGATGGACAAAGTTAGTTGTAATTAACAGTTTTTGTATGAAAACACACTTCTAGTGGAATTTCATATTAACGAACAAACTTCGTTTTGGATGGACAAAGTTAGTTGTAATTAACAGTTTTTGTATGACAACACACTTCTGGTGGAAATTCATATGAAAGAACAAAGTTCGAATCGGATGGACAAAGTTAGTTGTAATTAACAGTTTTTGTATGAAAACACACTTCTAGTGGAACCTCATATGAAAAAACAAAGTTCGTTTTGGATGGACAAAGTTAGTTGTAATTAACAGTTTTTGTATGAAAACTCACTTCCAGTGGAACTTCATATCAACGAACAATTTTCGTTTTGGATGGACAAAGTTAGTTGTAATTAACAGTTTTTGTATGAAAACACACTTCTGGTGGAACTTCATATGAAAGAACAAAGTTCGAATCGGATGGACAAAGTTAGTTGTAATTAACAGTTTTTGTATGAAAACACACTTCTGGTGGAACTTCATATGAAAGAACAAAGTTCGAATCGGATGGACAAAGTTAGTTGAAATTAACAGTTTTTGTATGAAAACACACTTCTAGTGGAATTTCATATTAACGAACAAAGTTCGTTTTGGATGGACAAAGTTAGTTGTAATTAACAGTTTTTGTATGACAACACACTTCTGGTGGAATTTCATATGAAAGAACAAAGTTCGAATCGGATGGACAAAGTTAGTTGTAATTAACAGTTTTTGTATGAAAACACACTTCTAGTGGAACCTCATATGAAAAAACAAAGTTCGTTTTGGATGGACAAAGTTAGTTGTAATTAACAGTTTTTGTATGAAAACACACTTCCAGTGGAACTTCATATCAACGAACAAAGTTCGTTTTGGATGGACAAAGTTAGTTGTAATTAACAGTTTTTGTATGAAAACACACTTCTGGTGGAACTTCATATGAAAGAACAAAGTTCGAATCGGATGGACAAAGTTAGTTGTAATTAACAGTTTTTGTATGAAAACACACTTCTGGTGGAACTTCATATCAACGAACAAAGTTCGAATCGGATGGACAAAGTTAGTTGTAATTAACAGTTTTTGTATGAAAACACACTTCTATTGGAATTTCATATTAACGAACAAAGTTCGTTTTGGATGGACAAAGTTAGTTGTAATTAACAGTTTTTGTATGAAAACTCACTTCTAGTGGAACTTCATATGAAAGAACAAAGTTCGAATCGGATGGACAAAGTTAGTTGTAATTAACAGTTTTTGTATGAAAACACACTTCTGGTGGAACTTCATATCAAAGAACAAAGTTCGAATCGGATGGACAAAGTTAGTTGTAATTAATAGTTTTTGTATGAAAACACACTTCTAGTGGAACTTCATATGAAAGAACAAAGTTCGAATCGGATGGACAAAGTTAGTTGTAATTAACAGTTTTTGTATGAAAACACACTTCTGGTGGAACTTCATATCAACGAACAAAGTTCGAATCGGATGGACAAAGTTAATTGTAATTAACAGTTTTTGTATGAAAACACACTTCTAGTGGAACTTCATATCAAAGAACAAAGTTCGTTTTTAATGGACAAAGTTAGATGTAATTAACAGTTTTTGTATGAAAACACCCTTCTGGTGGAACTTCATATCCACGAACAAAGTTCGAATCGGATGGACAAAGTTAGTTGTAATTAACAGTTTTTGTATGAAAACACACTTCTAGTGGAACCTCATATGAAAAAACAAAGTTCGTTTTGGATGGACAAAGTTAGTTGTAATTAACAGTTTTTGTATGAAAACACACTTCCAGTGGAACTTCATATCAACGAACAATTTTCGTTTTGGATGGACAAAGTTAGTTGTAATTAACAGTTTTTGTATGAAAACACACTTCTGGTGGAACTTCATATGAAAGAACAATTTTCGTTTTGGATGGACAAAGTTAGTTGTAATTAACAGTTTTTGTATGAAAACACACTTCTAGTGGAATTTCATATTAACGAACAAAGTTCGTTTTGGATGGACAAAGTTAGTTGTAATTAACAGTTTTTGTATGAAAACACACTTCTAGTGGAACCTCATATGAAAAAACAAAGTTCGTTTTGGATGGACAAAGTTAGTTGTAATTAACAGTTTTTGTATGAAAACTCATTTCTAGTGGAACTTCAAATCAACGAACAAAGTTCGTTTTGGATGGACAAAGTTAGATGTAATTAACAGTTTTTGTATGAAAACACACTTCTAGTGGAACTTCATATCAACGAACAAAGTTCGAATCGGATGGACAAAGTTAATTGTAATTAACAGTTTTTGTATGAAAACACACTTCTAGTGGAATTTCATATTAACGAACAAAGTTCGTTTTGGATGGACAAAGTTAGTTGTAATTAACAGTTTTTGTATGAAATTACACTTCTGGTGGAACTTCATATCAACGAACAAAGTTCGAATCGGATGGACAAAGTTAATTGTAATTAACAGTTTTTGTATGAAAACTCACTTCTAGTGGAACTTCATATGAAAGAACAAAGTTCGAATCGGATGGACAAAGTTAGTTGTAATTAACAGTTTTTGTATGAACACTCACTTCTGGTGGAACTTCATATCAACGAACAAAGTTTGTTGTAATTAACAGTTTTTGCATGAAAACACACTTCTGGTGGAACTTCAAATCAACGAACAAAGTTCGAATCGGATGGACAAAGTTAGTTGTAATTAACAGTTTTTGTATGAAAACACACTTCTGGTGGAACTTCATATCAACGAACAAAGTTCGAATCGGATAGACAAAGTTAGTTGTAATTAACAGTTTTTGTATGAACACTCACTTCTGGTGGAACTTCATATCAACGAACAAAGTTTGTTGTAATTAACAGTTTTTGCATGAAAACACACTTCTGGTGGAACTTCAAATCAACGAACAAAGTTCGAATCGGATGGACAAAGTTAATTGTAATTAACAGTTTTTGTATGAAAACACACTTCTAGTGGAACTTCAAATCAACGAACAAAGTTCGTTTTGGATGGACAAAGTTAGATGTAATTAACAGTTTTTGTATGAAAACACACTTCTAGTGGAACTTCATATCAACGAACAAAGTTCGAATCGGATGGACAAAGTTAATTGTAATTAACAGTTTTTGTATGAAAACTCACTTCTAGTGGAACTTCATATGAAAGAACAAAGTTCGAATCGGATGGACAAAGTTAGTTGTAATTAACAGTTTTTGTATGAACACTCACTTCTGGTGGAACTTCATATCAACGAACAAAGTTTGTTGTAATTAACAGTTTTTGCATGAAAACACACTTCTGGTGGAACTTCAAATCAACGAACAAAGTTCGAATCGGATGGACAAAGTTAGTTGTAATTAACAGTTTTTGTATGAAAACACACTTCTGGTGGAACTTCATATGAAAGAACAAAGTTCGAATCGGATGGACAAAGTTAGTTGTAATTAACAGTTTTTGTATGAACACTCACTTCTGGTGGAACTTCATATCAACGAACAAAGTTTGTTGTAATTAACAGTTTTTGCATGAAAACACACTTCTGGTGGAACTTCAAATCAACGAACAAAGTTCGAATCGGATGGACAAAGTTAATTGTAATTAACAGTTTTTGTATGAAAACACACTTCTAGTGGAACTTCAAATCAACGAACAAAGTTCGTTTTGGATGGACAAAGTTAGATGTAATTAACAGTTTTTGTATGAAAACACACTTCTAGTGGAACTTCATATCAACGAACAAAGTTCGAATCGGATGGACAAAGTTAATTGTAATTAACAGTTTTTGTATGAAAACACACTTCTAGTGGAACTTCATATGAAAGAACAAAGTTCGTTTTGGATGGACAAAGTTAGTTGTAATTAACAGTTTTTGTATGAAAACACACTTCTAGTGGAATTTCATATTAACGAACAAAGTTCGTTTTGGATGGACAAAGTTAGTTGTAATTAACAGTTTTTGTATGAAAACACACTTCTAGTGGAACTTCATATGAAAGAACAAAGTTCGAATCGGATGGACAAAGTTAGTTGTAATTAACAGTTTTTGTATGAAAACACACTTCTGGTGGAACTTCATATCAACGAACAAAGTTCGAATCGGATGGACAAAGTTAGTTGTAGTTAACAGGTTTAAAATGAAAACTCACTTCTAGTGGAACTTCAAATCAACGAGCAAAGTTCGTTTTGGATGGACAAAGTTAGTTGTAATTAACAGTTTTTGTATGAAAACACACTTCTGGTGGAACTTCATACGAAAGAACAAAGTTCGAATCGGATGGACAAAGTTAATTGTAATTAACAGTTTTTGTATGAAAACACACTTCTAGTGGAACTTCATATGAAAGAACAAAGTTCGTTTTGGATGGACAAAGTTAGTTGTAATTAACAGTTTTTGTATGAAAACACACTTCTAGTGGAATTTCATATTAACGAACAAAGTTCGTTTTGGATGGACAAAGTTAGTTGTAATTAACAGTTTTTGTATGAAAACACACTTCTGGTGGAACTTCATATCAACGAACAAAGTTCGAATCGGATGGACAAAGTTAATTGTAATTAACAGTTTTTGTATGAAAACACACTTCTAGTGGAACTTCATATCAAAGAACAAAAATCGTTTTTAATGGACAAAGTTAGATGTAATTAACAGTTTTTGTTTGAAAACACCCTTCTGGAGGAACTTCATATCCACGAACAAAGTTCGAATCGGATGGACAAAGTTAGTTGTAATTAACAGTTTTTGTATGAAAACACACTTCTAGTGGAACCTCATATGAAAAAACAAAGTTCGTTTTGGATGGACAAAGTTAGTTGTAATTAACAGTTTTTGTATGAAAACACACTTCCAGTGAAACTTCATATCAACGAACAAAGTTCGTTTTGGATGGACAAAGTTAGTTGTAATTAACAGTTTTTGTATGAAAACACACTTCTAGTGGAATTTCATATTAACGAACAAACTTCGTTTTGGATGGACAAAGTTAGTTGTAATTAACAGTTTTTGTATGACAACACACTTCTGGTGGAACTTCATATGAAAGAACAAAGTTCGAATCGGATGGACAAAGTTAGTTGTAATTAACAGTTTTTGTATGAAAACACACTTCTGGTGGATTTTCATATGAAAAAACAAAGTTCGTTTTGGATGGACAAAGTTAGTTGTAATTAACAGTTTTTGTATGAAAACACACTTCTAGTGGAACTTCATATGAAAGAACAAAGTTCGAATCGGATGGACAAAGTTAGTTGTAATTAACAGTTTTTGTATGAAAACACACTTCTGGTGGAACTTCATATCAACGAACAAAGTTCGAATCGGATGGACAAAGTTAGTTATAGTTAACAGTTTTAATATGAAAACTCACTTCTAGTGGAACCTCATATGAAAAAACAAAGTTCGTTTTGGATGGACAAAGTTAGTTGTAATTAACAGTTTTTGTATGAAAACACACTTCCAGTGGAACTTCATATCAACGAACAAAGTTCGTTTTGGATGGACAAAGTTAGTTGTAATTAACAGTTTTTGTATGAAAACACACTTCTAGTGGAATTTCATATTAACGAACAAACTTCGTTTTGGATGGACAAAGTAAGTTGTAATTAACAGTTTTTGTATGAAAACACACTTCTAGTGGAACTTCATATGAAAGAACAAAGTTCGAATCGGATGGACAAAGTTAGTTGTAATTAACAGTTTTTGTATGAAAACACACTTCTAGTGGAACCTCATATGAAAAAACAAAGTTCGTTTTGGATGGACAAAGTTAGTTGTAATTAACAGTTTTTGTATGAAAACACACTTCCAGTGGAACTTCATATCAACGAACAAAGTTCGTTTTGGATGGACAAAGTTAGTTGTAATTAACAGTTTTTGTATGAAAACACACTTCTAGTGGAATTTCATATTAACGAACAAACTTCGTTTTGGATGGACAAAGTTAGTTGTAATTAACAGTTTTTGTATGACAACACACTTCTGGTGGAACTTCATATGAAAGAACAAAGTTCGAATCGGATGGACAAAGTTAGTTGTAATTAACAGTTTTTGTATGAAAACACACTTCTGGTGGAACTTCATATGAAAAAACAAAGTTCGTTTTGGATGGACAAAGTTAGTTGTAATTAACAGTTTTTGTATGAAAACACACTTCTAGTGGAACCTCATATGAAAAAACAAAGTTCGTTTTGGATGGACAAAGTTAGTTGTAATTAACAGTTTTTGTATGAAAACTCACTTCTAGTGGAACTTCATATGAAAGAACAAAGTTCGAATCGGATGGACAAAGTTAGTTGTAGTTAACAGTTTTTATATGAAAACACACTTCTAGTGGAACTTCATATGAAAGAACAAAGTTCGTTTTGGATGGACAAAGTTAGTTGTAATTAACAGTTTTTGTATGAAAACACACTTCTAGTGGAATTTCATATTAACGAACAAACTTCGTTTTGGATGGACAAAGTTAGTTGTAATTAACAGTTTTTGTATGAAAACACACTTCTGGTGGAACTTCATATCAACGAACAAAGTTCGAATCGGATGGACAAAGTTAATTGTAATTAACAGTTTTTGTATGAAAACACACTTCTAGTGGAACTTCATATCAAAGAACAAAGTTCGTTTTTAATGGACAAAGTTAGATGTAATTAACAGTTTTTGTATGAAAACACCCTTCTGGTGGAACTTCATATCCACGAACAAAGTTCGAATCGGATGGACAAAGTTAGTTGTAATTAACAGTTTTTGTATGAAAACACACTTCTAGTGGAACCTCATATGAAAAAACAAAGTTCGTTTTGGATGGACAAAGTTAGTTGTAATTAACAGTTTTTGTATGAAAACACACTTCCAGTGGAACTTCATATCAACGAACAAAGTTCGTTTTGGATGGACAAAGTTAGTTGTAATTAACAGTTTTTGTATGAAAACACACTTCTGGTGGAACTTCATATCAAAGAACAAAGTTCGAATCGGATGGACAAAGTTAGTTGTAATTAACAGTTTTTGTATGAAAACACACTTCTAGTGGAACCTCATATGAAAAAACAAAGTTCGTTTTGGATGGACAAAGTTAGTTGTAATTAACAGTTTTTGTATGAAAACACACTTCCAGTGGAACTTCATATCAACGAACAATTTTCGTTTTGGATGGACAAAGTTAGTTGTAATTAACAGTTTTTGTATGAAAACACACTTCTAGTGGAACTTCATATGAAAGAACAAAGTTCGTTTTGGATGGACAAAGTTAGTTGTAATTAACAGTTTTTGTATGAAAACACACTTCTAGTGGAATTTCATATTAACGAACAAAGTTCGTTTTGGGATGGACAAAGTTAGTTGTAATTAACAGTTTTTGTATGAAAACACACTTCTGGTGGAACTTCATATCAACGAACAAAGTTCGAATCGGATGGACAAAGTTAATTGTAATTAACAGTTTTTGTATGAAAACACACTTCTAGTGGAACTTCATATCAAAGAACAAAGTTCGTTTTTAATGGACAAAGTTAGATGTAATTAACAGTTTTTGTATGAAAACACCCTTCTGGTGGAACTTCATATCCACGAACAAAGTTCGAATCGGATGGACAAAGTTAGTTGTAATTAACAGTTTTTGTATGAAAACACACTTCTGGTGGAACTTCATATCAAAGAACAAAGTTCGAATCGGATGGACAAAGTTAATTGTAATTAACAGTTTTTGTATGAAAACACACTTCTAGTGGAACTTCATATGAAAGAACAAAGTTCGTTTTGGATGGACAAAGTTAGTTGTAATTAACAGTTTTTGTATGAAAACACACTTCTAGTGGAATTTCATATTAACGAACAAAGTTCGTTTTGGGATGGACAAAGTTAGTTGTAATTAACAGTTTTTGTATGAAAACACACTTCTGGTGGAACTTCATATCAACGAACAAAGTTCGAATCGGATGGACAAAGTTAATTGTAATTAACAGTTTTTGTATGAAAACACACTTCTAGTGGAACTTCATATCAAAGAACAAAGTTCGTTTTTAATGGACAAAGTTAGATGTAATTAACAGTTTTTGTATGAAAACACCCTTCTGGTGGAACTTCATATCCACGAACAAAGTTCGAATCGGATGGACAAAGTTAGTTGTAATTAACAGTTTTTGTATGAAAACACACTTCTAGTGGAACCTCATATGAAAAAACAAAGTTCGTTTTGGATGGACAAAGTTAGTTGTAATTAACAGTTTTTGTATGAAAACACACTTCCAGTGGAACTTCATATCAACGAACAAAGTTCGTTTTGGATGGACAAAGTTAGTTGTAATTAACAGTTTTTGTATGAAAACACACTTCTGGTGGAACTTCATATCAAAGAACAAAGTTCGAATCGGATGGACAAAGTTAGTTGTAATTAACAGTTTTTGTATGAAAACACACTTCTGATGGAACTTCATATGAACGAACAATTTTCGTTTTGGATGGACAAAGTTAGTTGTAATTAACAGTTTTTGTATGAAAACACACTTCTAGTGGAATTTCATATTAACGAACAAACTTCGTTTTGGATGGACAAAGTTAGCTGTAATTAACAGTTTTTGTATGACAACACACTTCTGGTGGAACTTCATATGAAAGAACAAAGTTCGAATCGGATGGACAAAGTTAGTTGTAATTAACAGTTTTTGTATGAAAACACACTTCTAGTGGAACCTCATATGAAAAAACAAAGTTCGTTTTGGATGGACAAAGTTAGTTGTAATTAACAGTTTTTGTATGAAAACACACTTCCAGTGGAACTTCATATCAACGAACAAAGTTCGTTTTGGATGGACAAAGTTAGTTGTAATTAACAGTTTTTGTATGAAAACACACTTCTGGTGGAACTTCATATCAAAGAACAAAGTTCGAATCGGATGGACAAAGTTAGTTGTAATTAACAGTTTTTGTATGAAAACACACTTCTAGTGGAACCTCATATGAAAAAACAAAGTTCGTTTTGGATGGACAAAGTTAGTTGTAATTAACAGTTTTTGTATGAAAACACACTTCTGGTGGAACTTCATATGAAAGAACAAAGTTCGAATCGGATGGACAAAGTTAGTTGTAATTAACAGTTTTTGTATGAAAACACACTTCTGGTGGAACTTCATATGAAAGAACAATTTTCGTTTTGGATGGACAAAGTTAGTTGTAATTAACAGTTTTTGTATGAAAACACACTTCTAGTGGAATTTCATATTAACGAACAAACTTCGTTTTGGATGGACAAAGTTAGTTGTAATAAACAGTTTTTGTATGACAACACACTTCTGGTGGAAATTCATATGAAAGAACAAAGTTCGAATCGGATGGACAAAGTTAGTTGTAATTAACAGTTTTTGTATGAAAACACACTTCTGGTGGAACTTCATATGAAAGAACAATTTTCGTTTTGGATGGACAAAGTTAGTTGTAATTAACAGTTTTTGTATGAAAACACACTTCTGGTGGAACTTCATATGAAAGAACAAAGTTCGAATCGGATGGACAAAGTTAGTTGTAATTAACAGTTTTTGTATGAAAACACACTTCTGGTGGAACTTCATATGAAAGAACAATTTTCGTTTTGGATGGACAAAGTTAGTTGTAATTAACAGTTTTTGTATGAAAACACACTTCTAGTGGAATTTCATATTAACGAACAAACTTCGTTTTGGATGGACAAAGTTAGTTGTAATTAACAGTTTTTGTATGAAAACACACTTCTGGTGGAACTTCATATGAAAGAACAAAGTTCGAATCGGATGGACAAAGTTAGTTGTAATTAACAGTTTTTGTATGAAAACACACTTCTGGTGGAACTTCATATGAAAGAACAATTTTCGTTTTGGATGGACAAAGTTAGTTGTAATTAACAGTTTTTGTATGAAAACACACTTCTAGTGGAATTTCATATTAACGAACAAACTTCGTTTTGGATGGACAAAGTTAGTTGTAATAAACAGTTTTTGTATGACAACACACTTCTGGTGGAAATTCATATGAAAGAACAAAGTTCGAATCGGATGGACAAAGTTAGTTGTAATTAACAGTTTTTGTATGAAAACACACTTCTGGTGGAACTTCATATGAAAGAACAATTTTCGTTTTGGATGGACAAAGTTAGTTGTAATTAACAGTTTTTGTATGAAAACACACTTCTGGTGGAACTTCATATGAAAGAACAAAGTTCGAATCGGATGGACAAAGTTAGTTGTAATTAACAGTTTTTGTATGAAAACACACTTCTGGTGGAACTTCATATGAAAGAACAATTTTCGTTTTGGATGGACAAAGTTAGTTGTAATTAACAGTTTTTGTATGAAAACACACTTCTAGTGGAATTTCATATTAACGAACAAACTTCGTTTTGGATGGACAAAGTTAGTTGTAATAAACAGTTTTTGTATGACAACACACTTCTGGTGGAAATTCATATGAAAGAACAAAGTTCGAATCGGATGGACAAAGTTAGTTGTAATTAACAGTTTTTGTATGAAAACACACTTCTGGTGGAACTTCATATCAAAGAACAAAAGTCGAATCGGATGGACAAAGTTAGTTGTAATTAACAGTTTTTGTATGAAAACACACTTCTAGTGGAACCTCATATGAAAAAACAAAGTTCGTTTTGGATGGACAAAGTTAGTTGTAATTAACAGTTTTTGTATGAAAACACACTTCCAGTGGAACTTCATATCAACGAACAATTTTCGTTTTGGATGGACAAAGTTAGTTGTAATTAACAGTTTTTGTATGAAAACACACTTCTGGTGGAACTTCATATGAAAGAACAAAGTTCGAATCGGATGGACAAAGTTAGTTGTAATTAACAGTTTTTGTATGAAAACACACTTCTGGTGGAACTTCATATGAAAGAACAATTTTCGTTTTGGATGGACAAAGTTAGTTGTAATTAACAGTTTTTGTATGAAAACACACTTCTAGTGGAATTTCATATTAACGAACAAAGTTCGTTTTGGATGGACAAAGTTAGTTGTAATTAACAGTTTTTGCATGACAACACACTTCTGGTGGAAATTCATATGAAAGAACAAAGTTCGAATCGGATGGACAAAGTTAGTTGTAATTAACAGTTTTTGTATGAAAACACACTTCTAGTGGAACCTCATATGAAAAAACAAAGTTCGTTTTGGATGGACAAAGTTAGTTGTAATTAACAGTTTTTGTATGAAAACACACTTCCAGTGGAACTTCATATCAACGAACAATTTTCGTTTTGGATGGACAAAGTTAGTTGTAATTAACAGTTTTTGTATGAAAACACACTTCTGGTGGAACTTCATATGAAAGAACAAAGTTCGAATCGGATGGACAAAGTTAGTTGTAATTAACAGTTTTTGTATGAAAACACACTTCTGGTGGAACTTCATATGAAAGAACAATTTTCGTTTTGGATGGACAAAGTTAGTTGTAATTAACAGTTTTTGTATGAAAACACACTTCTAGTGGAATTTCATATTAACGAACAAACTTCGTTTTGGATGGACAAAGTTAGTTGTAATTAACAGTTTTTGTATGACAACACACTTCTGGTGGAAATTCATATGAAAGAACAAAGTTCGAATCGGATGGACAAAGTTAGTTGTAATTAACAGTTTTTGTATGAAAACACACTTCCAGTGGAACTTCATATCAACGAACAAAGTTCGTTTTGGATGGACAAAGTTAGTTGTAATTAACAGTTTTTGTATGAAAACACACTTCTGGTGGAACTTCATATGAAAGAACAAAGTTCGAATCGGATGGACAAAGTTAGTTGTAATTAACAGTTTTTGTATGAAAACACACTTCCAGTGGAACTTCATATCAACGAACAAAGTTCGTTTTGGATGGACAAAGTTAGTTGTAATTAACAGTTTTTGTATGAAAACACACTTCTGGTGGAACTTCATATGAAAGAACAAAGTTCGAATCGGATGGACAAAGTTAGTTGTAATTAACAGTTTTTGTATGAAAACACACTTCTGGTGGAACTTCATATCAACGAACAAAGTTCGAATCGGATGGACAAAGTTAGTTGTAATTAACAGTTTTTGTATGAAAACACACTTCCAGTGGTACTTCATATCAACGAACAAAGTTCGAATCGGATGGACAAAGTTAGTTGTAATTAACAGTTTTTGTATGAAAACACACTTCCAGTGGAACTTCATATCAACGAACAAAGTTCGTTTTGGATGGACAAAGTTAGTTGTAATTAACAGTTTTTGTATGAAAACACACTTCTAATGGAACCTCATATGAAAAAACAAAGTTCGTTTTGGATGGACAAAGTTAGTTGTAATTAACAGTTTTTGTATGAAAACACACTTCCAGTGGAACTTCATATCAACGAACAAAGTTCGTTTTGGATGGACAAAGTTAGTTGTAATTAACAGTTTTTGTATGAAAACACACTTCTGGTGGAACTTCATATGAAAGAACAAAGTTCGAATCGGATGGACAAAGTTAGTTGTAATTAACAGTTTTTGTATGAAAACACACTTCTGGTGGAACTTCATATCAACGAACAAAGTTCGAATCGGATGGACAAAGTTAGTTGTAATTAACAGTTTTTGTATGA
Source organism: Anopheles moucheti (assembly GCF_943734755.1). NCBI lineage: Eukaryota > Metazoa > Arthropoda > Insecta > Diptera > Culicidae > Anopheles > Anopheles moucheti. The sequence continues at coordinate 145,520 of NW_026453655.1, forward strand.
AAACACACTTCTGGTGGAACTTCATATGAAAGAACAAAGTTCGAATCGGATGGACAAAGTTAGTTGTAATTAACAGTTTTTGTATGAAAACACACTTCCAGTGGAACTTCATATCAACGAACAAAGTTCGTTTTGGATGGACAAAGTTAGTTGTAATTAACAGTTTTTGTATGAAAACACACTTCTAGTGGAACCTCATATGAAAAAACAAAGTTCGTTTTGGATGGACAAAGTTAGTTGTAATTAACAGTTTTTGTATGAAAACACACTTCCAGTGGAACTTCATATCAACGAACAAAGTTCGTTTTGGATGGACAAAGTTAGTTGTAATTAACAGTTTTTGTATGAAAACACACTTCTGGTGGAACTTCATATGAAAGAACAAAGTTCGAATCGGATGGACAAAGTTAGTTGTAATTAACAGTTTTTGTATGAAAACACACTTCTGGTGGAACTTCATATCAACGAACAAAGTTCGAATCGGATGGACAAAGTTAGTTGTAATCAACAGTTTTTGTATGAAAACACACTTCTAGTGGAACTTCATATCAAAGAACAAAGTTCGTTTTGGATGGACAAAGTTAGTTGTAATTAACAGTTTTTGTATGAAAACACACTTCTGGTGGAACTTCATATCAACGAACAAAGTTCGAATCGGATGGACAAAGTTAATTGTAATTAACAGTTTTTGTATGAAAACACACTTCTAGTGGAACTTCATATCAACGAACAAAGTTCGTTTTTAATGGACAAAGTTAGATGTAATTAGCAGTTTTTGTATGAAAACACCCTTCTGGTGGAACTTCATATCCACGAACAAAGTTCGAATCGGATGGACAAAGTTAATTGTAATTAACTGTTTTTGTATGAAAACACACTTTTAGTGGAACTTCATATGAAAGAACAATTTTCGTTTTGGATGGACAAAGTTAGTTGTAATTAACAGTTTTTGTATGAAAACACACTTCTAGTGGAATTTCATATTAACGAACAAACTTCGTTTTGGATGGACAAAGTTAGTTGTAATTAACAGTTTTTGTATGACAACACACTTCTGGTGGAACTTCATATCAACGAACAAAGTTCGAATCGGATGGACAAAGTTAATTGTAATTAACAGTTTTTGTATGAAAACACACTTCTAGTGGAACTTTATATCAACGAACAAAGTTCGTTTTTAATGGACAAAGTTAGATGTAATTAAAAGTTTTTGTATGAAAACACACTTCTAGTGGAACTTCATATCAACGAACAAAGTTCGTTTTTAATGGACAAAGTTAGATGTAATTAACAGTTTTTGTATGAAAACACCCTTCTGGTGGAACTTCATATCCACGAACAAAGTTCGAATCGGATGGACAAAGTTAATTGTAATTAACAGTTTTTGTATGAAAACACACTTCTAGTGGAACTTCATATCAACGAACAAAGTTCGTTTTTAATGGACAAAGTTAGTTGTAATTAACAGTTTTTGTATGAAAACACACTTCCAGTGGAACTTCATATGAAAGAACAAAGTTCGTTTTTAATGGACAAAGTTAGATGTAATTAACAGTTTTTGTATGAAAACACACTTCTAGTGGAACTTCATATGAAAGAACAAAGTTCGTTTTGGATGGACAAAGTTAGTTGTAATTAACAGTTTTGGTATGAAAACTCGCTTCTAGTGGAACCTCATATGAAAAAACAAAGTTCGAATCGGATGGACAAAGTTAGTTGTAGTTAACAGTTTTGGTATGAAAACTCACTTCTAGTGGAACTTCAAATCAACGAACAAAGTTCGTTTTGGATGGACAAAGTTAGATGTAATTAACAGTTTTTGTATGAAAACACACTTCTAGTGGAACTTCATATCAACGAACAAAGTTCGAATCGGATGGACAAAGTTAATTGTAATTAACAGTTTTTGTATGAAAACACACTTCTAGTGGAACTTCATATGAAAGAACAAAGTTCGTTTTGGATGGACAAAGTTAGTTGTAGTTAACAGTTTTGGTATGAAAACTCGCTTCTAGTGGAACCTCATATGAAAAAACAAAGTTCGAATCGGATGGACAAAGTTAGTTGTAGTTAACAGTTTTGGTATGAAAACTCACTTCTAGTGGAACTTCAAATCAACGAACAAAGTTCGTTTTGGATGGACAAAGTTAGATGTAATTAACAGTTTTTGTATGAAAACACACTTCTAGTGGAACTTCATATCAACGAACAAAGTTCGAATCGGATGGACAAAGTTAATTGTAATTAACAGTTTTTGTATGAAAACACACTTCTAGTGGAACTTCATATGAAAGAACAAAGTTCGTTTTGGATGGACAAAGTTAGTTGTAATTAACAGTTTTTGTATGAAAACACACTTCTAGTGGAATTTCATATTAACGAACAAACTTCGTTTTGGATGGACAAAGTTAGTTGTAATTAACAGTTTTTGTATGACAACACACTTCTGGTGGAACTTCATATCAACGAACAAAGTTCGAATCGGATGGACAAAGTTAATTGTAATTAACAGTTTTTGTATGAAAACACACTTCTAGTGGAACTTTATATCAACGAACAAAGTTCGTTTTTAATGGACAAAGTTAGATGTAATTAACAGTTTTTGTATGAAAACACACTTCTAGTGGAACCTCATATGAAAAAACAAAGTTCGTTTTGGATGGACAAAGTTAGTTGTAATTAACAGTTTTTGTATGAAAACACACTTCCAGTGGAACTTCATATCAACGAACAAAGTTCGTTTTTAATGGACAAAGTTAGATGTAATTAACAGTTTTTGTATGAAAACACCCTTCTGGTGGAACTTCATATCCACGAACAAAGTTTGAATCGGATGGACAAAGTTAATTGTAATTAACAGTTTTTGTATGAAAACACACTTCTAGTGGAACTTCATATTAACGAACAAAGTTCGTTTTGGATGGACAAAGTTAGTTGTAATTAACAGTTTTTGTATGAAAACACACTTCTGGTGGAACTTCATATCAACGAACAAAGTTCGTTTTGGATGGACAAAGTTAGTTGTAATTAACAGTTTTTGTATGAAAACACACTTCTGGTGGAACTTCATATCAACGAACAAAGTTCGTTTTTAATGGACAAAGTTAGATGTAATTAACAGTTTTTGTATGAAAACACCCTTCTGGTGGAACTTCATATCCACGAACAAAGTTCGAATCGGATGGACAAAGTTAATTGTAATTAACAGTTTTTGTATGAAAACACACTTCTAGTGGAACTTCATATTAACGAACAAAGTTCGTTTTGGATGGACAAAGTTAGTTGTAATTAACAGTTTTTGTATGAAAACACACTTCTGGTGGAACTTCATATCAACGAACAAAGTTCGTTTTGGATGGACAAAGTTAGTTGTAATTAACAGTTTTTGTATGAAAACACACTTCTGGTGGAACTTCATATCAACGAACAAAGTTCGTTTTTAATGGACAAAGTTAGATGTAATTAACAGTTTTTGTATGAAAACACCCTTCTGGTGGAACTTCATATCCACGAACAAAGTTCGAATCGGATGGACAAAGTTAATTGTAATTAACAGTTTTTGTATGAAAACACACTTCTAGTGGAACTTCATATTAACGAACAAAGTTCGTTTTGGATGGACAAAGTTAGTTGTAATTAACAGTTTTTGTATGAAAACACACTTCTGGTGGAACTTCATATCAACGAACAAAGTTCGTTTTTAATGGACAAAGTTAGATGTAATTAACAGTTTTTGTATGAAAACACACTTCTGGTGGAACTTCATATCAACGAACAAAGTTCGTTTTTAATGGACAAAGTTAGATGTAATTAACAGTTTTTGTATGAAAACACCCTTCTGGTGGAACTTCATATCCACGAACAAAGTTCGAATCGGATGGACAAAGTTAATTGTAATTAAAAGTTTTTGTATGAAAACACACTTCTAGTGGAACTTCATATTAACGAACAAAGTTCGTTTTGGATGGACAAAGTTAGTTGTAATTAACAGTTTTTGTATGAAAACACACTTCTGGTGGAACTTCATATCAACGAACAAAGTTCGTTTTGGATGGACAAAGTTAGTTGTAATTAACAGTTTTTGTATGAAAACACACTTCTGGTGGAACTTCATATCCACGAACAAAGTTCGAATCGGATGGACAAAGTTAGTTGTAATTAACAGTTTTTGTATGAAAACACACTTCTAGTGGAATTTCATATTAACGAACAAAGTTCGTTTTGGATGGACAAAAATAGTTGTAATTAACAGTTTTTGTATGAAAATACACTTCTGGTGGAACTTCATATCAACGAACGAAGTTCGTTTTGGATGGACAAAGTTAGTTGTAATTAACAGTTTTTGTATGAAAACACACTTCTGGTGGAACTTCATATCCACGAACAAAGTTCGAATCGGATGGACAAAGTTAGTTGTAATTAACAGTTTTTGTATGAAAACACACTTCTAGTGGAATTTCATATTAACGAACAAAGTTCGTTTTGGATGGACAAAAATAGTTGTAATTAACAGTTTTTGTATGAAAATACACTTCTGGTGGAACTTCATATCAACGAACGAAGTTCGTTTTTAATGGACAAAGTTAGTTGTAATTAACAGTTTTTGTATGAAAACACCCTTCTGGTGGAACTTCATATCCACGAACAAAGTTCGAATCGGATGGACAAAGTTAGTTGTAATTAACAGTTTTTGTATGAAAACACACTTCTAGTGGAATTTCATATTAACGAACAAAGTTCGTTTTGGATGGACAAAGTTAGTTGTAATTAACAGTTTTTGTACGAAAACACACTTCTGGTGGAACTTCATATCAACGAACAAAGTTCGTTTTGGATGGACAAAGTTAGTTGTAATTAACAGTTTTTGTATGAAAACACACTTCTGATGGAACTTCATATGAAAGAACAAAGTTCGAATCGGATGGACAAAGTTAGTTGTAATTAACAGTTTTTGTATGAAAACACACTTCCAGTGGAACTTCATATCAACGAACAAAGTTCGTTTTGGATGGACAAAGTTAGTTGTAATTAACAGTTTTTGTATGAAAACACACTTCTAGTGGAACCTCATATCAACGAACAAAGTTCGTTTTGGATGGACAAAGTTAGTTGTAATTAACAGTTTTTGTATGAAAACACACTTCTAGTGGAACCTCATATGAAAAAACAAAGTTCGTTTTGGATGGACAAAGTTAGTTGTAATTAACAGTTTTTGTATGAAAACACACTTCCAGTGGAACTTCATATCAACGAACAATTTTCGTTTTGGATGGACAAAGTTAGTTGTAATTAACAGTTTTTGTATGAAAACACACTTCTAGTGGAACCTCATATGAAAAAACAAAGTTCGTTTTGGATGGACAAAGTTAGTTGTAATTAACAGTTTTTGTATGAAAACACACTTCCAGTGGAACTTCATATCAACGAACAATTTTCGTTTTGGATGGACAAAGTTAGTTGTAATTAACAGTTTTTGTATGAAAACACACTTCTGGTGGAACTTCATATGAAAGAACAAAGTTCGAATCGGATGGACAAAGTTAGTTGTAATTAACAGTTTTTGTATGAAAACACACTTCTGGTGGAACTTCATATGAAAGAACAATTTTCGTTTTGGATGGACAAAGTTAGTTGTAATTAACAGTTTTTGTATGAAAACACACTTCTAGTGGAATTTCATATTAACGAACAAAGTTCGTTTTGGATGGACAAAGTTAGTTGTAATTAACAGTTTTTGTATGACAACACACTTCTGGTGGAAATTCATATGAAAGAACAAAGTTCGAATCGGATGGACAAAGTTAGTTGTAATTAACAGTTTTTGTATGAAAACACACTTCTAGTGGAACCTCATATGAAAAAACAAAGTTCGTTTTGGATGGACAAAGTTAGTTGTAATTAACAGTTTTTGTATGAAAACACACTTCCAGTGGAACTTCATATCAACGAACAAAGTTCGTTTTGGATGGACAAAGTTAGTTGTAATTAACAGTTTTTGTATGAAAACACACTTCTGGTGGAACTTCATATCAAAGAACAAAGTTCGAATCGGATGGACAAAGTTAGTTGTAATTAACAGTTTTTGTATGAAAACACACTTCTAGTGGAACCTCATATGAAAAAACAAAGTTCGTTTTGGATGGACAAAGTTAGTTGTAATTAACAGTTTTTGTATGAAAACACACTTCCAGTGGAACTTCATATCAACGAACAATTTTCGTTTTGGATGGACAAAGTTAGTTGTAATTAACAGTTTTTGTATGAAAACACACTTCTGGTGGAACTTCATATGAAAGAACAAAGTTCGAATCGGATGGACAAAGTTAGTTGTAATTAACAGTTTTTGTATGAAAACACACTTCTGGTGGAACTTCATATGAAAGAACAATTTTCGTTTTGGATGGACAAAGTTAGTTGTAATTAACAGTTTTTGTATGAAAACACACTTCTAGTGGAATTTCATATTAACGAACAAACTTCGTTTTGGATGGACAAAGTTAGTTGTAATTAACAGTTTTTGTATGACAACACACTTCTGGTGGAAATTCATATGAAAGAACAAAGTTCGAATCGGATGGACAAAGTTAGTTGTAATTAACAGTTTTTGTATGAAAACACACTTCCAGTGGAACTTCATATCAACGAACAAAGTTCGTTTTGGATGGACAAAGTTAGTTGTAATTAACAGTTTTTGTATGAAAACACACTTCTGGTGGAACTTCATATGAAAGAACAAAGTTCGAATCGGATGGACAAAGTTAGTTGTAATTAACAGTTTTTGTATGAAAACACACTTCCAGTGGAACTTCATATCAACGAACAAAGTTCGTTTTGGATGGACAAAGTTAGTTGTAATTAACAGTTTTTGTATGAAAACACACTTCTGGTGGAACTTCATATGAAAGAACAAAGTTCGAATCGGATGGACAAAGTTAGTTGTAATTAACAGTTTTTGTATGAAAACACACTTCTGGTGGAACTTCATATCAACGAACAAAGTTCGAATCGGATGGACAAAGTTAGTTGTAATTAACAGTTTTTGTATGAAAACACACTTCCAGTGGTACTTCATATCAACGAACAAAGTTCGAATCGGATGGACAAAGTTAGTTGTAATTAACAGTTTTTGTATGAAAACACACTTCCAGTGGAACTTCATATCAACGAACAAAGTTCGTTTTGGATGGACAAAGTTAGTTGTAATTAACAGTTTTTGTATGAAAACACACTTCTAATGGAACCTCATATGAAAAAACAAAGTTCGTTTTGGATGGACAAAGTTAGTTGTAATTAACAGTTTTTGTATGAAAACACACTTCCAGTGGAACTTCATATCAACGAACAAAGTTCGTTTTGGATGGACAAAGTTAGTTGTAATTAACAGTTTTTGTATGAAAACACACTTCTGGTGGAACTTCATATGAAAGAACAAAGTTCGAATCGGATGGACAAAGTTAGTTGTAATTAACAGTTTTTGTATGAAAACACACTTCTGGTGGAACTTCATATCAACGAACAAAGTTCGAATCGGATGGACAAAGTTAGTTGTAATTAACAGTTTTTGTATGAAAACACACTTCTGGTGGAACTTCATATGAAAGAACAAAGTTCGAATCGGATGGACAAAGTTAGTTGTAATTAACAGTTTTTGTATGAAAACACACTTCCAGTGGAACTTCATATCAACGAACAAAGTTCGTTTTGGATGGACAAAGTTAGTTGTAATTAACAGTTTTTGTATGAAAACACACTTCTAGTGGAACCTCATATGAAAAAACAAAGTTCGTTTTGGATGGACAAAGTTAGTTGTAATTAACAGTTTTTGTATGAAAACACACTTCCAGTGGAACTTCATATCAACGAACAAAGTTCGTTTTGGATGGACAAAGTTAGTTGTAATTAACAGTTTTTGTATGAAAACACACTTCTGGTGGAACTTCATATGAAAGAACAAAGTTCGAATCGGATGGACAAAGTTAGTTGTAATTAACAGTTTTTGTATGAAAACACACTTCTGGTGGAACTTCATATCAACGAACAAAGTTCGAATCGGATGGACAAAGTTAGTTGTAATCAACAGTTTTTGTATGAAAACACACTTCTAGTGGAACTTCATATCAAAGAACAAAGTTCGTTTTGGATGGACAAAGTTAGTTGTAATTAACAGTTTTTGTATGAAAACACACTTCTGGTGGAACTTCATATCAACGAACAAAGTTCGAATCGGATGGACAAAGTTAATTGTAATTAACAGTTTTTGTATGAAAACACACTTCTAGTGGAACTTCATATCAACGAACAAAGTTCGTTTTTAATGGACAAAGTTAGATGTAATTAGCAGTTTTTGTATGAAAACACCCTTCTGGTGGAACTTCATATCCACGAACAAAGTTCGAATCGGATGGACAAAGTTAATTGTAATTAACTGTTTTTGTATGAAAACACACTTTTAGTGGAACTTCATATGAAAGAACAATTTTCGTTTTGGATGGACAAAGTTAGTTGTAATTAACAGTTTTTGTATGAAAACACACTTCTAGTGGAATTTCATATTAACGAACAAACTTCGTTTTGGATGGACAAAGTTAGTTGTAATTAACAGTTTTTGTATGACAACACACTTCTGGTGGAACTTCATATCAACGAACAAAGTTCGAATCGGATGGACAAAGTTAATTGTAATTAACAGTTTTTGTATGAAAACACACTTCTAGTGGAACTTTATATCAACGAACAAAGTTCGTTTTTAATGGACAAAGTTAGATGTAATTAAAAGTTTTTGTATGAAAACACACTTCTAGTGGAACTTCATATCAACGAACAAAGTTCGTTTTTAATGGACAAAGTTAGATGTAATTAACAGTTTTTGTATGAAAACACCCTTCTGGTGGAACTTCATATCCACGAACAAAGTTCGAATCGGATGGACAAAGTTAATTGTAATTAACAGTTTTTGTATGAAAACACACTTCTAGTGGAACTTCATATCAACGAACAAAGTTCGTTTTTAATGGACAAAGTTAGTTGTAATTAACAGTTTTTGTATGAAAACACACTTCCAGTGGAACTTCATATGAAAGAACAAAGTTCGTTTTTAATGGACAAAGTTAGATGTAATTAACAGTTTTTGTATGAAAACACACTTCTAGTGGAACTTCATATGAAAGAACAAAGTTCGTTTTGGATGGACAAAGTTAGTTGTAATTAACAGTTTTGGTATGAAAACTCGCTTCTAGTGGAACCTCATATGAAAAAACAAAGTTCGAATCGGATGGACAAAGTTAGTTGTAGTTAACAGTTTTGGTATGAAAACTCACTTCTAGTGGAACTTCAAATCAACGAACAAAGTTCGTTTTGGATGGACAAAGTTAGATGTAATTAACAGTTTTTGTATGAAAACACACTTCTAGTGGAACTTCATATCAACGAACAAAGTTCGAATCGGATGGACAAAGTTAATTGTAATTAACAGTTTTTGTATGAAAACACACTTCTAGTGGAACTTCATATGAAAGAACAAAGTTCGTTTTGGATGGACAAAGTTAGTTGTAGTTAACAGTTTTGGTATGAAAACTCGCTTCTAGTGGAACCTCATATGAAAAAACAAAGTTCGAATCGGATGGACAAAGTTAGTTGTAGTTAACAGTTTTGGTATGAAAACTCACTTCTAGTGGAACTTCAAATCAACGAACAAAGTTCGTTTTGGATGGACAAAGTTAGATGTAATTAACAGTTTTTGTATGAAAACACACTTCTAGTGGAACTTCATATCAACGAACAAAGTTCGAATCGGATGGACAAAGTTAATTGTAATTAACAGTTTTTGTATGAAAACACACTTCTAGTGGAACTTCATATGAAAGAACAAAGTTCGAATCGGATGGACAAAGTTAATTGTAATTAACAGTTTTTGTATGAAAACACACTTCTAGTGGAACTTTATATCAACGAACAAAGTTCGTTTTTAATGGACAAAGTTAGATGTAATTAACAGTTTTTGTATGAAAACACACTTCTAGTGGAACCTCATATGAAAAAACAAAGTTCGTTTTGGATGGACAAAGTTAGTTGTAATTAACAGTTTTTGTATGAAAACACACTTCCAGTGGAACTTCATATCAACGAACAAAGTTCGTTTTTAATGGACAAAGTTAGATGTAATTAACAGTTTTTGTATGAAAACACCCTTCTGGTGGAACTTCATATCCACGAACAAAGTTTGAATCGGATGGACAAAGTTAATTGTAATTAACAGTTTTTGTATGAAAACACACTTCTAGTGGAACTTCATATTAACGAACAAAGTTCGTTTTGGATGGACAAAGTTAGTTGTAATTAACAGTTTTTGTATGAAAACACACTTCTGGTGGAACTTCATATCAACGAACAAAGTTCGTTTTGGATGGACAAAGTTAGTTGTAATTAACAGTTTTTGTATGAAAACACACTTCTGGTGGAACTTCATATCAACGAACAAAGTTCGTTTTTAATGGACAAAGTTAGATGTAATTAACAGTTTTTGTATGAAAACACCCTTCTGGTGGAACTTCATATCCACGAACAAAGTTCGAATCGGATGGACAAAGTTAATTGTAATTAACAGTTTTTGTATGAAAACACACTTCTAGTGGAACTTCATATTAACGAACAAAGTTCGTTTTGGATGGACAAAGTTAGTTGTAATTAACAGTTTTTGTATGAAAACACACTTCTGGTGGAACTTCATATCAACGAACAAAGTTCGTTTTGGATGGACAAAGTTAGTTGTAATTAACAGTTTTTGTATGAAAACACACTTCTGGTGGAACTTCATATCAACGAACAAAGTTCGTTTTTAATGGACAAAGTTAGATGTAATTAACAGTTTTTGTATGAAAACACCCTTCTGGTGGAACTTCATATCCACGAACAAAGTTCGAATCGGATGGACAAAGTTAATTGTAATTAACAGTTTTTGTATGAAAACACACTTCTAGTGGAACTTCATATTAACGAACAAAGTTCGTTTTGGATGGACAAAGTTAGTTGTAATTAACAGTTTTTGTATGAAAACACACTTCTGGTGGAACTTCATATCAACGAACAAAGTTCGTTTTTAATGGACAAAGTTAGATGTAATTAACAGTTTTTGTATGAAAACACACTTCTGGTGGAACTTCATATCAACGAACAAAGTTCGTTTTTAATGGACAAAGTTAGATGTAATTAACAGTTTTTGTATGAAAACACCCTTCTGGTGGAACTTCATATCCACGAACAAAGTTCGAATCGGATGGACAAAGTTAATTGTAATTAAAAGTTTTTGTATGAAAACACACTTCTAGTGGAACTTCATATTAACGAACAAAGTTCGTTTTGGATGGACAAAGTTAGTTGTAATTAACAGTTTTTGTATGAAAACACACTTCTGGTGGAACTTCATATCAACGAACAAAGTTCGTTTTGGATGGACAAAGTTAGTTGTAATTAACAGTTTTTGTATGAAAACACACTTCTGGTGGAACTTCATATCAACGAACAAAGTTCGTTTTTAATGGACAAAGTTAGATGTAATTAACAGTTTTTGTATGAAAACACCCTTCTGGTGGAACTTCATATCCACGAACAAAGTTCGAATCGGATGGACAAAGTTAGTTGTAATTAACAGTTTTTGTATGAAAACACACTTCTAGTGGAATTTCATATTAACGAACAAAGTTCGTTTTGGATGGACAAAAATAGTTGTAATTAACAGTTTTTGTATGAAAATACACTTCTGGTGGAACTTCATATCAACGAACGAAGTTCGTTTTGGATGGACAAAGTTAGTTGTAATTAACAGTTTTTGTATGAAAACACACTTCTGGTGGAACTTCATATCCACGAACAAAGTTCGAATCGGATGGACAAAGTTAGTTGTAATTAACAGTTTTTGTATGAAAACACACTTCTAGTGGAATTTCATATTAACGAACAAAGTTCGTTTTGGATGGACAAAAATAGTTGTAATTAACAGTTTTTGTATGAAAATACACTTCTGGTGGAACTTCATATCAACGAACGAAGTTCGTTTTTAATGGACAAAGTTAGTTGTAATTAACAGTTTTTGTATGAAAACACCCTTCTGGTGGAACTTCATATCCACGAACAAAGTTCGAATCGGATGGACAAAGTTAGTTGTAATTAACAGTTTTTGTATGAAAACACACTTCTAGTGGAATTTCATATTAACGAACAAAGTTCGTTTTGGATGGACAAAGTTAGTTGTAATTAACAGTTTTTGTACGAAAACACACTTCTGGTGGAACTTCATATCAACGAACAAAGTTCGTTTTGGATGGACAAAGTTAGTTGTAATTAACAGTTTTTGTATGAAAACACACTTCTGATGGAACTTCATATGAAAGAACAAAGTTCGAATCGGATGGACAAAGTTAGATGTAGTTAACAGTTTTTGTATGAAAACACACTTCTAGTGGAACTTCATATCAACGAACAAAGTTCGTTTTTAATGGACAAAGTTAGATGTAATTAACAGTTTTTGTATGAAAACACACTTCTGGTGGAACTTCATATCAACGAACAAAGTTCGTTTTGGATGGACAAAGTTAGTTGTAATTAACAGTTTTTGTATGAAAACACACTTCTGGTGGAACTTCAAATCAACGAACAAAGTTCGAATCGGATGGACAAAGTTAGTTGTAATTAACAGTTTTTGTTTGAAAACACACTTCTGGTGGAACTTCATATCAACGAACAAAGTTCGTTTTTAATGGACAAAGTTAGATGTAATTAACAGTTTTTGTATGAAAACACCCTTCTGGTGGAACTTCATATCCACGAACAAAGTTCGAATCGGATGGACAAAGTTAGTTGTAATTAACAGTTTTTGTATGAAAACTCACTTCTAGTGGAACTTCAAATCACCGAACAAAGTTCGTTTTGGATGGACAAAGTTAGTTGTAATTAACAGTTTTTGTATGAAAACACACTTCTGGTGGAACTTCATATCAACGAACAAAGTTCGTTTTGGATGGACAAAGTTAGTTGTAATTAACAGTTTTTGTATGAAAACACACTTCTGGTGGAACTTCATATCAACGAACAAAGTTCGTTTTTAATGGACAAAGTTAGTTGTAATTAACAGTTTTTGTATGAAAACACCCTTCTGGTGGAACTTCATATCCACGAACAAAGTTCGAATCGGATGGACAAAGTTAGTTGTAATTAACAGTTTTTGTATGAAAACACACTTCTAGTGGAACCTCATATGAAAAAACAAAGTTCGTTTTGGATGGACAAAGTTAGTTGTAATTAACAGTTTTTGTATGAAAACACACTTCCAGTGGAACTTCATATCAACGAACAAAGTTCGTTTTTAATGGACAAAGTTAGATGTAATTAACAGTTTTTGTATGAAAACACCCTTCTGGTGGAACTTCATATCCACGAACAAAGTTCGAATCGGATGGACAAAGTTAATTGTAATTAACAGTTTTTGTATGAAAACACACTTCTAGTGGAACTTCATATTAACGAACAAAGTTCGTTTTGGATGGACAAAGTTAGTTGTAATTAACAGTTTTTGTATGAAAACACACTTCTGGAGGAACTTCATATCAACGAACAAAGTTCGTTTTGGATGGACAAAGTTAGTTGTAATTAACAGTTTTTGTATGAAAACACACTTCTGGTGGAACTTCATATCAACGAACAAAGTTCGTTTTTAATGGACAAAGTTAGATGTAATTAACAGTTTTTGTATGAAAACACCCTTCTGGTGGAACTTCATATCCACGAACAAAGTTCGAATCGGATGGACAAAGTTAGTTGTAATTAACAGTTTTTGTATGAAAACACACTTCTAGTGGAACTTCATATTAACGAACAAAGTTCGTTTTGGATGGACAAAGTTAGTTGTAATTAACAGTTTTTGTATGAAAACACACTTCTGGTGGAACTTCATATCAACGAACAAAGTTCGTTTTGGATGGACAAAGTTAGTTGTAATTAACAGTTTTTGTATGAAAACACACTTCTGGTGGAACTTCATATCAACGAACAAAGTTCGTTTTTAATGGACAAAGTTAGATGTAATTAACAGTTTTTGTATGAAAACACCCTTCTGGTGGAACTTCATATCCACGAACAAAGTTCGAATCGGATGGACAAAGTTAGTTGTAATTAACAGTTTTTGTATGAAAACACACTTCCAGTGGAACTTCATATCAACGAACAAAGTTCGTTTTGGATGGACAAAGTTAGTTGTAATTAACAGTTTTTGTATGAAAACACACTTCTGGTGGAACTTCATATCAAAGAACAAAGTTCGAATCGGATGGACAAAGTTAGTTGTAATTAACAGTTTTTGTATGAAAACACACTTCTAGTGGAACCTCATATGAAAAAACAAAGTTCGTTTTGGATGGACAAAGTTAGTTGTAATTAACAGTTTTTGTATGAAAACACACTTCTGGTGGAACTTCATATCAACGAACAATTTTCGTTTTGGATGGACAAAGTTAGTTGTAATTAACAGTTTTTGTATGAAAACACACTTCTGGTGGAACTTCATATGAAAGAACAAAGTTCGAATCGGATGGACAAAGTTAGTTGTAATTAACAGGTTTTGTATGAAAACACACTTCTGGTGGAACTTCATATGAAAGAACAATTTTCGCTTTGGATGGACAAAGTTAGATGTAATTAACAGTTTTTGTATGAAAACACACTTCTAGTGGAATTTCATATCAACGAACAAACTTCGTTTTGGATGGACAAAGTTAGTTGTAATTAACAGTTTTTGTATGACAACACACTTCCAGTGGAACTTCATATCAACGAACAAAGTTCGTTTTGGATGGACAAAGTTAGTTGTAATTAACAGTTTTTGTATGAAAACACACTTCTGGTGGAACTTCATATGAAAGAACAAAGTTCGAATCGGATGGACAAAGTTAGTTGTAATTAACAGTTTTTGTATGAAAACACACTTCCAGTGGAACTTCATATCAACGAACAATTTTCGTTTTTAATGGACAAAGTTAGTTGTAATTAACAGTTTTTGTATGAAAACACACTTCTAGTGGAATTTCATATTAACGAACAAAGTTCGAATCGGATGGACAAAGTTAGTTGTAATTAACAGTTTTTGTATGAAAACACACTTCTGGTGGAACTTCATATGAAAGAACAAAGTTCGAATCGGATGGACAAAGTTAGTTGTAATTAACAGGTTTTGTATGAAAACACACTTCTGGTGGAACTTCATATCAACGAACAATTTTCGTTTTGGATGGACAAAGTTAGTTGTAATTAACAGTTTTTGTATGAAAACACACTTCTGGTGGAACTTCATATGAAAGAACAAACTTCGTTTTGGATGGACAAAGTTAGTTGTAATTAACAGTTTTTGTATGAAAACACACTTCCAGTGGAACTTCATATCAACGAACAATTTTCGTTTTGGATGGACAAAGTTAGTTGTAATTAACAGTTTTTGTATGAAAACACACTTCTGGTGGAACTTCATATGAAAGAACAAAGTTCGAATCGGATGGACAAAGTTAGTTGTAATTAACAGGTTTTGTATGAAAACACACTTCTGGTGGAACTTCATATGAAAGAACAATTTTCGCTTTGGATGGACAAAGTTAGTTGTAATTAACAGTTTTTGTATGAAAACACACTTCTAGTGGAATTTCATATTAACGAACAAAGTTCGAATCGGATGGACAAAGTTAGTTGTAATTAACAGTTTTTGTATGAAAACACACTTCCAGTGGAACTTCATATCAACGAACAAAGTTCGTTTTGGATGGACAAAGTTAGTTGTAATTAACAGTTTTTGTATGAAAACACACTTCTGGTGGAACTTCATATGAAAGAACAAAGTTCGAATCGGATGGACAAAGTTAGTTGTAATTAACAGTTTTTGTATGAAAACACACTTCTGGTGGAACTTCATATCAACGAACAAAGTTCGAATCGGATGGACAAAGTTAGTTGTAATTAACAGTTTTTGTATGAAAACACACTTCCAGTGGTACTTCATATCAACGAACAAAGTTCGAATCGGATGGACAAAGTTAGTTGTAATTAACAGTTTTTGTATGAAAACACACTTCCAGTGGAACTTCATATCAACGAACAAAGTTCGTTTTGGATGGACAAAGTTAGTTGTAATTAACAGTTTTTGTATGAAAACACACTTCTAGTGGAACCTCATATGAAAAAACAAAGTTCGTTTTGGATGGACAAAGTTAGTTGTAATTAACAGTTTTTGTATGAAAACACACTTCCAGTGGAACTTCATATCAACGAACAAAGTTCGTTTTGGATGGACAAAGTTAGTTGTAATTAACAGTTTTTGTATGAAAACACACTTCTGGTGGAACTTCATATGAAAGAACAAAGTTCGAATCGGATGGACAAAGTTAGTTGTAATTAACAGTTTTTGTATGAAAACACACTTCTGGTGGAACTTCATATCAACGAACAAAGTTCGAATCGGATGGACAAAGTTAGTTGTAATTAACAGTTTTTGTATGAAAACACACTTCTGGTGGAACTTCATATGAAAGAACAAAGTTCGAATCGGATGGACAAAGTTAGTTGTAATTAACAGTTTTTGTATGAAAACACACTTCCAGTGGAACTTCATATCAACGAACAAAGTTCGTTTTGGATGGACAAAGTTAGTTGTAATTAACAGTTTTTGTATGAAAACACACTTCTAGTGGAACCTCATATGAAAAAACAAAGTTCGTTTTGGATGGACAAAGTTAGTTGTAATAAACAGTTTTTGTATGAAAACACACTTCCAGTGGAACTTCATATCAACGAACAAAGTTCGTTTTGGATGGACAAAGTTAGTTGTAATTAACAGTTTTTGTATGAAAACACACTTCTGGTGGAACTTCATATGAAAGAACAAAGTTCGAATCGGATGGACAAAGTTAGTTGTAATTAACAGTTTTTGTATGAAAACACACTTCTGGTGGAACTTCATATCAACGAACAAAGTTCGAATCGGATGGACAAAGTTAGTTGTAATTAACAGTTTTTGTATGAAAACACACTTCTAGTGGAACTTCATATCAAAGAACAAAGTTCGTTTTGGATGGACAAAGTTAGTTGTAATTAACAGTTTTTGTATGAAAACACACTTCTGGTGGAACTTCATATCAACGAACAAAGTTCGAATCGGATGGACAAAGTTAATTGTAATTAACAGTTTTTGTATGAAAACACACTTCTAGTGGAACTTCATATCAACGAACAAAGTTCGTTTTTAATGGACAAAGTTAGATGTAATTAACAGTTTTTGTATGAAAACACCCTTCTGGTGGAACTTCATATCCACGAACAAAGTTCGAATCGGATGGACAAAGTTAATTGTAATTAACTGTTTTTGTATGAAAACACACTTTTAGTGGAACTTCATATGAAAGAACAATTTTCGTTTTGGATGGACAAAGTTAGTTGTAATTAACAGTTTTTGTATGAAAACACACTTCTAGTGGAATTTCATATTAACGAACAAACTTCGTTTTGGATGGACAAAGTTAGTTGTAATTAACAGTTTTTGTATGACAACACACTTCTGGTGGAACTTCATATCAACGAACAAAGTTCGAATCGGATGGACAAAGTTAATTGTAATTAACAGTTTTTGTATGAAAACACACTTCTAGTGGAACTTCATATCAACGAACAAAGTTCGTTTTTAATGGACAAAGTTAGATGTAATTAACAGTTTTTGTATGAAAACACCCTTCTGGTGGAACTTCATATCCACGAACAAAGTTCGAATCGGATGGACAAAGTTAATTGTAATTAACAGTTTTTGTATGAAAACACACTTCTAGTGGAACTTCATATGAAAGAACAATTTTCGGTTTGGATGGACAAAGTTAGTTGTAATTAACAGTTTTTGTATGAAAACACACTTCTAGTGGAATTTCATATTAACGAACAAACTTCGTTTTGGATGGACAAAGTTAGTTGTAGTTAACAGTTTTGGTATGAAAACTCGTTTCTAGTGGAACCTCATATGAAAAAACAAAGTTCGAATCGGATGGACAAAGTTAGTTGTAGTTAACAGTTTTGGTATGAAAACTCACTTCTAGTGGAACTTCAAATCAACGAACAAAGTTCGTTTTGGATGGACAAAGTTAGATGTAATTAACAGTTTTTGTATGAAAACACACTTCTAGTGGAACTTCATATCAACGAACAAAGTTCGAATCGGATGGACAAAGTTAATTGTAATTAACAGTTTTTGTATGAAAACACACTTCTAGTGGAACTTCATATTAACGAACAAAGTTCGTTTTGGATGGACAAAGTTAGTTGTAATTAACAGTTTTTGTATGAAAACACACTTCTGGTGGAAATTCATATGAAAGAACAAAGTTCGAATCGGATGGACAAAGTTAGTTGTAATTAACAGTTTTTGTATGAAAACACACTTCTAGTGGAACCTCATATGAAAAAACAAAGTTCGAATCGGATGGACAAAGTTAGTTGTAATTAACAGTTTTTGTATGAAAACACACTTCTGGTGGAACTTCATATCAACGAACAAAGTTCGAATCGGATGGACAAAGTTAATTGTAATTAACAGTTTTTGTATGAAAACACACTTCTAGTGGAACCTCATATGAAAAAACAAAGTTCGTTTTTAATGGACAAAGTTAGATGTAATTAACAGTTTTTGTATGAAAACACCCTTCTGGTGGAACTTCATATCCACGAACAAAGTTCGAATCGGATGGACAAAGTTAATTGTAATTAACTGTTTTTGTATGAAAACACACTTTTAGTGGAACTTCATATGAAAGAACAATTTTCGTTTTGGATGGACAAAGTTAGTTGTAATTAACAGTTTTTGTATGAAAACACACTTCTAGTGGAATTTCATATTAACGAACAAACTTCGTTTTGGATGGACAAAGTTAGTTGTAATTAACAGTTTTTGTATGACAACACACTTCTGGTGGAACTTCATATCAACGAACAAAGTTCGAATCGGATGGACAAAGTTAATTGTAATTAACAGTTTTTGTATGAAAACACACTTCTAGTGGAACTTCATATCAACGAACAAAGTTCGTTTTTAATGGACAAAGTTAGATGTAATTAACAGTTTTTGTATGAAAACACCCTTCTGGTGGAACTTCATATCCACGAACAAAGTTCGAATCGGATGGACAAAGTTAATTGTAATTAACAGTTTTTGTATGAAAACACACTTCTAGTGGAACTTCATATGAAAGAACAATTTTCGGTTTGGATGGACAAAGTTAGTTGTAATTAACAGTTTTTGTATGAAAACACACTTCTAGTGGAATTTCATATTAACGAACAAACTTCGTTTTGGATGGACAAAGTTAGTTGTAGTTAACAGTTTTGGTATGAAAACTCGTTTCTAGTGGAACCTCATATGAAAAAACAAAGTTCGAATCGGATGGACAAAGTTAGTTGTAGTTAACAGTTTTGGTATGAAAACTCACTTCTAGTGGAACTTCAAATCAACGAACAAAGTTCGTTTTGGATGGACAAAGTTAGATGTAATTAACAGTTTTTGTATGAAAACACACTTCTAGTGGAACTTCATATCAACGAACAAAGTTCGAATCGGATGGACAAAGTTAATTGTAATTAACAGTTTTTGTATGAAAACACACTTCTAGTGGAACTTCATATTAACGAACAAAGTTCGTTTTGGATGGACAAAGTTAGTTGTAATTAACAGTTTTTGTATGAAAACACACTTCTGGTGGAAATTCATATGAAAGAACAAAGTTCGAATCGGATGGACAAAGTTAGTTGTAATTAACAGTTTTTGTATGAAAACACACTTCTAGTGGAACCTCATATGAAAAAACAAAGTTCGAATCGGATGGACAAAGTTAGTTGTAATTAACAGTTTTTGTATGAAAACACACTTCTGGTGGAACTTCATATCAACGAACAAAGTTCGAATCGGATGGACAAAGTTAATTGTAATTAACAGTTTTTGTATGAAAACACACTTCTAGTGGAACCTCATATGAAAAAACAAAGTTCGTTTTTAATGGACAAAGTTAGATGTAATTAACAGTTTTTGTATGAAAACACCCTTCTGGTGGAACTTCATATCCACGAACAAAGTTTGAATCGGATGGACAAAGTTAATTGTAATTAACAGTTTTTGTATGAAAACACACTTCTAGTGGAACTTCATATTAACGAACAAAGTTCGTTTTGGATGGACAAAGTTAGTTGTAATTAACAGTTTTTGTATGAAAACACACTTCTGGTGGAACTTCATATCAACGAACAAAGTTCGTTTTGGATGGACAAAGTTAGTTGTAATTAACAGTTTTTGTATGAAAACACACTTCTGGTGGAACTTCATATCAACGAACAAAGTTCGTTTTTAATGGACAAAGTTAGATGTAATTAACAGTTTTTGTATGAAAACACCCTTCTGGTGGAACTTCATATCCACGAACAAAGTTCGAATCGGATGGACAAAGTTAATTGTAATTAACAGTTTTTGTATGAAAACACACTTCTAGTGGAACTTCATATTAACGAACAAAGTTCGTTTTGGATGGACAAAGTTAGTTGTAATTAACAGTTTTTGTATGAAAACACACTTCTGGTGGAACTTCATATCAACGAACAAAGTTCGTTTTGGATGGACAAAGTTAGTTGTAATTAACAGTTTTTGTATGAAAACACACTTCTGGTGGAACTTCATATTAACGAACAAAGTTCGTTTTTAATGGACAAAGTTAGATGTAATTAACAGTTTTTGTATGAAAACACCCTTCTGGTGGAACTTCATATCCACGAACAAAGTTCGAATCGGATGGACAAAGTTAATTGTAATTAACAGTTTTTGTATGAAAACACACTTCTAGTGGAACTTCATATTAACGAACAAAGTTCGTTTTGGATGGACAAAGTTAGTTGTAATTAACAGTTTTTGTATGAAAACACACTTCTGGTGGAACTTCATATCAACGAACAAAGTTCGTTTTGGATGGACAAAGTTAGTTGTAATTAACAGTTTTTGTATGAAAACACACTTCTGGTGGAACTTCATATCAACGAACAAAGTTCGTTTTGGATGGACAAAGTTAGTTGTAATTAACAGTTTTTGTATGAAAACACACTTCTGGTGGAACTTCATATCAACGAACAAAGTTCGTTTTTAATGGACAAAGTTAGATGTAATTAACAGTTTTTGTATGAAAACACCCTTCTGGTGGAACTTCATATCCACGAACAAAGTTCGAATCGGATGGACAAAGTTAATTGTAATTAACAGTTTTTGTATGAAAACACACTTCTAGTGGAACTTCATATTAACGAACAAAGTTCGTTTTGGATGGACAAAGTTAGTTGTAATTAACAGTTTTTGTATGAAAACACACTTCTGGTGGAACTTCATATCAACGAACAAAGTTCGAATCGGATGGACAAAGTTAATTGTAATTAACAGTTTTTGTATGAAAACACACTTCCAGTGGAACTTCATATCAACGAACAAAGTTCGTTTTGGATGGACAAAGTTAGTTGTAATTAACAGTTTTTGTATGAAAACACACTTCTGGTGGAACTTCATATGAAAGAACAAAGTTCGAATCGGATGGACAAAGTTAATTGTAATTAACAGTTTTTGTATGAAAACACACTTCTAGTGGAACTTCATATTAACGAACAAAGTTCGTTTTGGATGGACAAAGTTAGTTGTAATTAACAGTTTTTGTATGAAAACACACTTCTGGTGGAACTTCATATCAACGAACAAAGTTCGTTTTGGATGGACAAAGTTAGTTGTAATTAACAGTTTTTGTATGAAAACACACTTCTGGTGGAACTTCATATCAACGAACAAAGTTCGTTTTTAATGGACAAAGTTAGATGTAATTAACAGTTTTTGTATGAAAACACCCTTCTGGTGGAACTTCATATCCACGAACAAAGTTCGAATCGGATGGACAAAGTTAATTGTAATTAACAGTTTTTGTATGAAAACACACTTCTAGTGGAACTTCATATTAACGAACAAAGTTCGTTTTGGATGGACAAAGTTAGTTGTAATTAACAGTTTTTGTATGAAAACACACTTCTGGTGGAACTTCATATCAACGAACAAAGTTCGTTTTGGATGGACAAAGTTAGTTGTAATTAACAGTTTTTGTATGAAAACACACTTCTGGTGGAACTTCATATCAACGAACAAAGTTCGTTTTTAATGGACAAAGTTAGATGTAATTAACAGTTTTTGTATGAAAACACCCTTCTGGTGGAACTTCATATCCACGAACAAAGTTCGAATCGGATGGACAAAGTTAATTGTAATTAACAGTTTTTGTATGAAAACACACTTCTAGTGGAACTTCATATTAACGAACAAAGTTCGTTTTGGATGGACAAAGTTAGTTGTAATTAACAGTTTTTGTATGAAAACACACTTCTGGTGGAACTTCATATCAACGAACAAAGTTCGTTTTTAATGGACAAAGTTAGATGTAATTAACAGTTTTTGTATGAAAACTCACTTCTGGTGGAACTTCATATCAACGAACAAAGTTCGTTTTTAATGGACAAAGTTAGATGTAATTAACAGTTTTTGTATGAAAACACCCTTCTGGTGGAACTTCATATCCACGAACAAAGTTCGAATCGGATGGACAAAGTTAGTTGTAATTAACAGTTTTTGTATGAAAACACCCTTCTAGTGGAATTTCATATTAACGAACAAAGTTCGTTTTGGATGGACAAAAATAGTTGTAATTAACAGTTTTTGTATGAAAATACACTTCTGGTGGAACTTCATATCAACGAACGAAGTTCGTTTTGGATGGACAAAGTTAGTTGTAATTAACAGTTTTTGTATGAAAACACACTTCTGGTGGAACTTCATATCCACGAACAAAGTTCGAATCGGATGGACAAAGTTAGTTGTAATTAACAGTTTTTGTATGAAAACACACTTCTAGTGGAATTTCATATTAACGAACAAAGTTCGTTTTGGATGGACAAAAATAGTTGTAATTAACAGTTTTTGTATGAAAATACACTTCTGGTGGAACTTTATATCAACGAACGAAGTTCGTTTTTAATGGACAAAGTTAGTTGTAATTAACAGTTTTTGTATGAAAACACCCTTCTGGTGGAACTTCATATCCACGAACAAAGTTCGAATCGGATGGACAAAGTTAGTTGTAATTAACAGTTTTTGTATGAAAACACACTTCTAGTGGAATTTCATATTAACGAACAAAGTTTGTTTTGGATGGACAAAGTTAGTTGTAATTAACAGTTTTTGTACGAAAACACACTTCTGGTGGAACTTCATATCAACGAACAAAGTTCGTTTTGGATGGACAAAGTTAGTTGTAATTAACAGTTTTTGTATGAAAACACACTTCTGATGGAACTTCATATGAAAGAACAAAGTTCGAATCGGATGGACAAAGTTAGATGTAGTTAACAATTTTTGTATGAAAACACACTTCTAGTGGAACTTCATATCAACGAACAAAGTTCGTTTTTAATGGACAAAGTTAGATGTAATTAACAGTTTTTGTATGAAAACACACTTCTGGTGGAACTTCATATCAACGAACAAAGTTCGTTTTGGATGGACAAAGTTAGTTGTAATTAACAGTTTTTGTATGAAAACACACTTCTGGTGGAACTTCAAATCAACGAACAAAGTTCGAATCGGATGGACAAAGTTAGTTGTAATTAACAGTTTTTGTTTGAAAACACACTTCTGGTGGAACTTCATATCAACGAACAAAGTTCGTTTTTAATGGACAAAGTTAGATGTAATTAACAGTTTTTGTATGAAAACACCCTTCTGGTGGAACTTCATATCCACGAACAAAGTTCGAATCGGATGGACAAAGTTAGTTGTAATTAACAGTTTTTGTATGAAAACTCACTTCTAGTGGAACTTCAAATCACCGAACAAAGTTCGTTTTGGATGGACAAAGTTAGTTGTAATTAACAGTTTTTGTATGAAAACACACTTCTGGTGGAACTTCATATCAACGAACAAAGTTCGTTTTGGATGGACAAAGTTAGTTGTAATTAACAGTTTTTGTATGAAAACACACTTCTGGTGGAACTTCATATCAACGAACAAAGTTCGTTTTTAATGGACAAAGTTAGTTGTAATTAACAGTTTTTGTATGAAAACACCCTTCTGGTGGAACTTCATATCCACGAACAAAGTTCGAATCGGATGGACAAAGTTAGTTGTAATTAACAGTTTTTGTATGAAAACACACTTCTAAAGGAACCTCATATGAAAAAACAAAGTTCGTTTTGGATGGACAAAGTTAGTTGTAATTAACAGTTTTTGTATGAAAACACACTTCCAGTGGAACTTCATATCAACGAACAAAGTTCGTTTTTAATGGACAAAGTTAGATGTAATTAACAGTTTTTGTATGAAAACACCCTTCTGGTGGAACTTCATATCCACGAACAAAGTTCGAATCGGATGGACAAAGTTAATTGTAATTAACAGTTTTTGTATGAAAACACACTTCTAGTGGAACTTCATATTAACGAACAAAGTTCGTTTTGGATGGACAAAGTTAGTTGTAATTAACAGTTTTTGTATGAAAACACACTTCTGGTGGAACTTCATATCAACGAACAAAGTTCGTTTTGGATGGACAAAGTTAGTTGTAATTAACAGTTTTTGTATGAAAACACACTTCTGGTGGAACTTCATATCAACGAACAAAGTTCGTTTTTAATGGACAAAGTTAGATGTAATTAACAGTTTTTGTATGAAAACACCCTTCTGGTGGAACTTCATATCCACGAACAAAGTTCGAATCGGATGGACAAAGTTAATTGTAATTAACAGTTTTTGTATGAAAACACACTTCTAGTGGAACTTCATATTAACGAACAAAGTTCGTTTTGGATGGACAAAGTTAGTTGTAATTAACAGTTTTTGTATGAAAACACACTTCTGGTGGAACTTCATATCAACGAACAAAGTTCGTTTTTAATGGACAAAGTTAGATGTAATTAACAGTTTTTGTATGAAAACACACTTCTGGTGGAACTTCATATCAACGAACAAAGTTCGTTTTTAATGGACAAAGTTAGATGTAATTAACAGTTTTTGTATGAAAACACCCTTCTGGTGGAACTTCATATCCACGAACAAAGTTCGAATCGGATGGACAAAGTTAATTGTAATTAAAAGTTTTTGTATGAAAACACACTTCTAGTGGAACTTCATATTAACGAACAAAGTTCGTTTTGGATGGACAAAGTTAGTTGTAATTAACAGTTTTTGTATGAAAACACACTTCTGGTGGAACTTCATATCAACGAACAAAGTTCGTTTTGGATGGACAAAGTTAGTTGTAATTAACAGTTTTTGTATGAAAACACACTTCTGGTGGAACTTCATATCAACGAACAAAGTTCGTTTTTAATGGACAAAGTTAGATGTAATTAACAGTTTTTGTATGAAAACACCCTTCTGGTGGAACTTCATATCCACGAACAAAGTTCGAATCGGATGGACAAAGTTAGTTGTAATTAACAGTTTTTGTATGAAAACACACTTCTAGTGGAATTTCATATTAACGAACAAAGTTCGTTTTGGATGGACAAAAATAGTTGTAATTAACAGTTTTTGTATGAAAATACACTTCTGGTGGAACTTCATATCAACGAACGAAGTTCGTTTTGGATGGACAAAGTTAGTTGTAATTAACAGTTTTTGTATGAAAACACACTTCTGGTGGAACTTCATATCCACGAACAAAGTTCGAATCGGATGGACAAAGTTAGTTGTAATTAACAGTTTTTGTATGAAAACACACTTCTAGTGGAATTTCATATTAACGAACAAAGTTCGTTTTGGATGGACAAAAATAGTTGTAATTTTTGTATGAAAATACACTTCTGGTGGAACTTCATATCCACGAACAAAGTTCGAATCGGATGGACAAAGTTAGTTGTAATTAACAGTTTTTGTATGAAAACACACTTCTAGTGGAATTTCATATTAACGAACAAAGTTCGTTTTGGATGGACAAAGTTAGTTGTAATTAACAGTTTTTGTATGAAAACACACTTCTGGTGGAACTTCATATGAAAGAACAAAGTTCGAATCGGATGGACAAAGTTAGATGTAGTTAACAGTTTTTGTATGAAAACACACTTCTAGTGGAACTTCATATCAACGAACAAAGTTCGTTTTTAATGGACAAAGTTAGATGTAATTAACAGTTTTTGTATGAAAACACACTTCTGGTGGAACTTCATATCAACGAACAAAGTTCGTTTTGGATGGACAAAGTTAGTTGTAATTAACAGTTTTTGTATGAAAACACACTTCTGGTGGAACTTCAAATCAACGAACAAAGTTCGAATCGGATGGACAAAGTTAGTTGTAATTAACAGTTTTTGTTTGAAAACACACTTCTGGTGGAACTTCATATCAACGAACAAAGTTCGTTTTTAATGGACAAAGTTAGATGTAATTAACAGTTTTTGTATGAAAACACCCTTCTGGTGGAACTTCATATCCACGAACAAAGTTCGAATCGGATGGACAAAGTTAGTTGTAATTAACAGTTTTTGTATGAAAACTCACTTCTAGTGGAACTTCAAATCACCGAACAAAGTTCGTTTTGGATGGACAAAGTTAGTTGTAATTAACAGTTTTTGTATGAAAACACACTTCTGGTGGAACTTCATATCAACGAACAAAGTTCGTTTTGGATGGACAAAGTTAGTTGTAATTAACAGTTTTTGTATGAAAACACACTTCTGGTGGAACTTCATATCAACGAACAAAGTTCGTTTTTAATGGACAAAGTTAGTTGTAATTAGCAGTTTTTGTATGAAAACACCCTTCTGGTGGAACTTCATATCCACGAACAAAGTTCGAATCGGATGGACAAAGTTAGTTGTAATTAACAGTTTTTGTATGAAAACACACTTCTAGTGGAATTTCATATTAACGAACAAAGTTCGTTTTGGATGGACAAAGTTAGTTGTAATTAACAGTTTTTGTATGAAAACACACTTCTGGTGGAACTTCATATCAACGAACAAAGTTCGAATCGGATGGACAAAGTTAGTTGTAATGAACAGTTTTTGTATGAAAACACACTTCTAGTGGAACTTCATATCAACGAACAAAGTTCGTTTTTAATGGACAAAGTTAGATGTAATTAACAGTTTTTGTATGAAAACACACTTCTGGTGGAACTTCATATCAACGAACAAAGTTCGTTTTGGATGGACAAAGTTAGTTGTAATTAACAGTTTTTGTATGAAAACACACTTCTGGTGGAACTTCAAATCAACGAACAAAGTTCGAATCGGATGGACAAAGTTAGTTGTAATTAACAGTTTTTGTTTGAAAACACACTTCTGGTGGAACTTCATATCAACGAACAAAGTTCGAATCGGATGGACAAAGTTAGTTGTAATTAACAGTTTTTGTATGAAAACACACTTCTGGTGGAACTTCATATCAACGAACAAAGTTCGAATCGGATGGACAAAGTTAGTTGTAATTAACAGTTTTTGTATGAAAACACACTTCTGGTGGAACTTCATATGAAAGAACAAAGTTCGAATCGGATGGACAAAGTTAGTTGTAATTAACAGTTTTTGTATGAAAACACACTTCTAGTGGAACTTCATATCAACGAACAAAGTTCGTTTTTAATGGACAAAGTTAGATGTAATTAACAGTTTTTGTATGAAAACACACTTCTGGTGGAACTTCATATCAACGAACAAAGTTCGTTTTGGATGGACAAAGTTAGTTGTAATTAACAGTTTTTGTATGAAAACACACTTCTGGTGGAACTTCAAATCAACGAACAAAGTTCGAATCGGATGGACAAAGTTAGTTGTAATTAACAGTTTTTGTTTGAAAACACACTTCTGGTGGAACTTCATATCAACGAACAAAGTTCGTTTTTAATGGACAAAGTTAGATGTAATTAACAGTTTTTGTATGAAAACACCCTTCTGGTGGAACTTCATATCCACGAACAAAGTTCGAATCGGATGGACAAAGTTAGTTGTAATTAACAGTTTTTGTATGAAAACTCACTTCTAGTGGAACTTCAAATCACCGAACAAAGTTCGTTTTGGATGGACAAAGTTAGTTGTAATTAACAGTTTTTGTATGAAAACACACTTCTGGTGGAACTTCATATCAACGAACAAAGTTCGTTTTGGATGGACAAAGTTAGTTGTAATTAACAGTTTTTGTATGAAAACACACTTCTGGTGGAACTTCATATCAACGAACAAAGTTCGTTTTTAATGGACAAAGTTAGTTGTAATTAACAGTTTTTGTATGAAAACACCCTTCTGGTGGAACTTCATATCCACGAACAAAGTTCGAATCGGATGGACAAAGTTAGTTGTAATTAACAGTTTTTGTATGAAAACACACTTCTAGTGGAATTTCATATTAACGAACAAAGTTCGTTTTGGATGGACAAAGTTAGTTGTAATTAACAGTTTTTGTATGAAAATACACTTCTGGTGGAACTTCATATCAACGAACAAAGTTCGAATCGGATGGACAAAGTTAGTTGTAATTAACAGTTTTTGTATGAAAACACACTTCTAGTGGAACTTCATATCAACGAACAAAGTTCGTTTTTAATGGACAAAGTTAGATGTAATTAACAGTTTTTGTATGAAAACACACTTCTGGTGGAACTTCATATCAACGAACAAAGTTCGTTTTGGATGGACAAAGTTAGTTGTAATTAACAGTTTTTGTATGAAAACACACTTCTGGTGGAACTTCAAATCAACGAACAAAGTTCGAATCGGATGGACAAAGTTAGTTGTAATTAACAGTTTTTGTTTGAAAACACACTTCTGGTGGAACTTCATATCAACGAACAAAGTTCGAATCGGATGGACAAAGTTAGTTGTAATTAACAGTTTTTGTATGAAAACACACTTCTGGTGGAACTTCATATCAACGAACAAAGTTCGAATCGGATGGACAAAGTTAGTTGTAATTAACAGTTTTTGTATGAAAACACACTTCTGGTGGAACTTCATATGAAAGAACAAAGTTCGAATCGGATGGACAAAGTTAGTTGTAATTAACAGTTTTTGTATGAAAACTCACTTCTGGTGGAACTTCATATCAACGAACAAAGTTTGTTTTGGTTTGACAAAGTTAGTTGTAATTAACAGTTTTTGCATGAAAACACACTTTTGGTGGAACTTCATATCAAAGAACAAAGTTCGAATCGGATGGACAAAGTTAGTTGTAGTTAACAGTTTTGGTATGAAAACACACTTCTGGTGGAACTTCATATCAACGAACAAAGTTCGTTTTGGATGGATAAAGAAAATTGTAATTTGTAGCGGTTAAACTCCAGCAACCAAACATATAAACGCATATAAACGCAAACGTAACATAACTGTCAGTCAAGCTAAAATTTGACAGTTCAGTGACAGGTGGAAATAAAACCAGAGTGGACGCACAGCGACATCAACGACAGGCAAAATCACGTGTTCTTTTATTTAATGCGCAAGAAATCAGAGAGTATCGCATTATTGGTGACCCCGACGTGATCGCCTGCCTGCGGAAGGAAAGTTCTAATTCATCGGACCTTTTTCCGAGAAGCTATTCGCTATTCATCGCTGTCGCATCGTGATTCACACATTATTCTGAGTCCGCCATTTTGTTAGCAAAAGCTAACCCACGTGGCAACGGCGTCATCCTCTCACCGATTGTGATTTTGATCCTGCTGTGATCCTATTGGATCCTATTACCAGCCTAGTGATGCCAGTGATGCCCAGCGACGAGAACCTGCCACCACCAGCAGCGGGTGCAGCACCTCCGCAGCACATTCAATTGCTAACACCGCCGTATATTCCGCCACCACAGAATGCTCCGACGATGCAGTCGTATCCGGAAGTATGTTCGCTCAAACTCCCTGGATTCTGGATGAACGCACCCGACAGTTGGTTCATCCAGGCGGAGGCGCAGTTCGACCTTACGCACATTCGGTCGGAAAACACCAAGTACGCCCATCTTCTTGCGTCCTTAACTCCCGACGCGTTGGATAAAGTTATAGATGTCATCCGCTCGCCACCGGAGGAAAATCGGTACACCAGTTTAAAACATGCACTGATGACCAGACTCTCGGCCAGCGAAGAACAACGCATAGGGAAGCTGCTGTACAACGCAGAAATAGGGGACTCTAGCCCATCAGAGTTCCATCGCCGAATGACGCAACTAGCAGGATCGTCGACCGATGTATCGGAAAGGTTGGTAAAGCGTTTGTGGTTAGGTCGATTGCCGAAGGCAATCGAAATTGCGGTAATATCTTTAGGCGAGCGTCCAATGCGTGAAATAGTAGAAATAGCAGATAGGATTTGGGAAGCTTCAAAAGGAACCACGGTGAACGAGTGTGCTGGGTTTTCGGGAAATTTTTCGAGCCATGAAGTAGCATCTCTCCGTGATGAAATAATGGAGCTCAAGAATCAGATTCAGAAATTAGCTCTATCGCGCGATCGCGGACGTTCTCGTGGTCGATCGAGTTGTCGTGATCGTAATGTTTCTCGTGGTCGAAATCGATCAAAGACTCCTAACCTCAAATGTTGGTACCATACACGGTTCGGTAACGCAGCTACAAAGTGTGTTCCACCATGCAATTTTAAACCAAAAGTGCCAAAAAACGAGTAGGGTTACCAGATATGGCAGGGTCTGAGTGTGGCTCCCTAGAAACTTGCCGTCTTTTTGTTTTCGACAACATGTCCAAGTTAACTTTTCTGATTGACAGTGGTGCAGAAGTATCTGTCATCCCTAACAACATTTTCGGAAAAATGACGAAATCCAGTGATAGCCTTATCGCCGCCAACGGATCATCCATTGTTGTTTACGGTGTTAAGCTGCTTCAGGTCTCATTAGGTCTTCGTCGCGTATACCCTCATACTTTCATTCTTGCAGCTGTTAACCACCCAATCATAGGCGCCGATTTTTTGAAAAAATACGGATTGCTAGTGGATATAAAAAACAAAAAGTTAATCGACTCATTAACAAACTTGGAAGTTACGGCACGCATTGCCACAGTCGAAACACCCAGTCCCAAACTATTTGTCATTAATAGTAGTTTCTCAAACCTTTTGGATAATTTTCCATCTTTGACAGAGTCTCCTAATTACAACAAACCTGTAAGGCACAACATAGTTCACCATATTCATACCACAGGTCAGCTACCAGTTTCCAAGCCTAGAAGATTAGATCCAGTTCGACATAATGCAGCCCTTTCTGAATTTCAACATATGATAGAACTAGGGATTTGTCAACAATCTTCATCACCTGTGTCCTCACCGTTACACATGGTTGCAAAGAATGATACCGATTGGCGCCCTTGTGGCGATTATCGCAGATTGAACGCTGCAACAATTCCTGACCGATATCCTATTCCCCACGTTCAAAATTTTTCGATGCACTTAGAAAACTGTAACATTTTTTCTAAGTTGGATATTGTCCGAGCTTATCACATTATACCAGTAGCTCCAGGAGACGTGCACAAAACGGCTATAACAACACCGTTTGGGTTATACGAGTTTTTAAGAATGCCTTTTGGGCTTAGAAATGCTGGTGCCACTTTCCAAAGATTTATGGATTCAATTTTCCAGGATTTAACATTTGTCTACGTCTACATAGACGATATCCTCATAGGAAGCAGTTCTCCCGAACAGCATAGAGAACATCTCTCCCAAGTGTTAAGGCGCTTAGATGAATTTGACATCAAACTAAAACCATCGAAATGTGTTTTAGGAGTGCCTGAGATAGAATTCTTGGGACACATCATTTCTAAAGATGGCATAGCTCCAGCCCCGGAAAGAGTTGAAGTTATCAGCAATTTTCCACAGCCCACAAGCCTAAAACAACTTCAGCGATTCGTAGGAATGGTAAACTTCTACCACCGTTTCATCCCACGCATTGCCGAAATTACAAAACCATTATATCAGCTAATGGCCAACTGTTCAAAAAATCAAACAGAACAGTGGTTTTGGTCACCCGAATGTGACGCTGCTTTTGAAAAGCTTAAGTCAGAGATAGCTGAAACCGTGTTGCTGCATCATCCGAGAAGCAACACTCTGTACAATATTACTACCGACGCTTCGAACGTTGCGGTAGGAGCAGTATTGCAACAATGGCACAATAATGCATGGGAACCATTAGCATTCTTTTCAAAGCAACTTTCAGAAGCCGAACGTAAATATTCCACATTCGACAAGGAGCTCTTAGCAATTTTCTTATCTATAAAACACTTCCGGTACTTCGTCGAAGGGAGAGAATTCTCTGTCCTAACAGACCATAAGCCCCTTACAACTGCTTTTACCACAAAATCTGAAAAGTCTCCACGCCAATCCAGACACATGGATTATATAGCTCAATTCACTACTGACATTAGGTACCTGAAGGGACAAAGCAACATCGTCGCGGACACGATGTCAAGAATTGGAGACACCAACAGTGTGGAAGCATTCGATTATGACACTCTGGCCACATCCCAAGGAACGGATAAGGAACTAAAATACCTAATTCAAAACCAACCATCTAACTCAAAGTATAGATTAGAAAAAGTTTTCATTAATAATCGAGAATTATATTTTGAAGGTTCAACTGGTACTAATCGCCTATACATACCAGAAGAATTAAGGTTCAATCTTTTCTGTAAATTACATGGTTTTTCCCATCCTGGAAATAGAGCTTCGAGGAAGTTAATTTCTTCTAAATATTTTTGGCCCGCAATGAACAAAAACATTAACTCATGGTGTAAAGCCTGTGAAAGGTGCCAAATCGCGAAAGTAACCAGACACACCCGTTCTCCGTTCCAAGAAATCGATATACCGAAAGGAAGATTTGATCATGTACACTTAGACATAGTAGGACCTCTTCCTCCATCAGATAACTTCACTTACCTGTTAACAATAATAGATCGGTATACCAGATGGCCAGAAGCAATTCCTCTAACAGATATAACTGCCGAAACAGTCGCAAAAACATTTGTAACACAATATATAGCTAGATTCGGATGCCCTCTTATCATTACTACAGATAGAGGAACACAGTTTCAATCTAAACTATTTACAGAAATAGCAAAGCTATTAGGCAGCAATCATTGTAAAACAACAGCATACCATCCTCAAGCGAATGGCATGGTGGAGAGGTTTCACCGCCATTTAAAAAGTGCGCTTATGGCAAACGATATGTCTGATAAATGGACCGAAAAACTACCGTTAGTGATGCTAGGCATACGATCATGCGTTAAAGAAGACTCAGGATTTTCTCCAGCAGAGTTAGTCTACGGTCAAAGTCTTAGGTTGCCAGCTGATTTTTTCGCTCCACCAGGAAAAGAACCAACAGACATAAGCGATTTTGTGAGCCGTCTTAGAAACGCTTTTAAATCCATATCCCCTTCTGTACCAAGACAATCCACTGCAAACAGTTACGTGCATAATGATTTAAGCTCATGCAAGCAAGTTTATGTTAGAATTGATAGGGTAAAAACAGGACTACAACCTCCTTATGAAGGACCTTATACAGTCCTCAAAAGGCTTAGAAAATATTTCATATTGGATATGAAAGGAAAGAATACGTCGGTAAGCATTGATCGACTAAAGCCAGCTTACAAAATGGAGTTGATAACATCAAATCCTTCGAAAAAGGTAACATTCAATCTCCGATCCCCCAGGGGGGAGTAGATGTAGCGGTTAAACTCCAGCAACCAAACATATAAACGCATATAAACGCAAACGTAACATAACTGTCAGTCAAGCTAAAATTTGACAGTTCAGTGACAGGTGGAAATAAAACCAGAGTGGACGCACAGCGACATCAACGACAGGCAAAATCACGTGTTCTTTTATTTAATGCGCAAGAAATCAGAGAGTATCGCATTAAATTAACAGTTTTTGTATGAAAACACACTTCTGGTGGAACTTCATATCAACGAACAAAGTTCGAATCGGATGGACAAAGTTAGTTGTAATTAACAGTTTTTGTATGAAAACACACTTCTGGTGGAACTTCATATGAAAGAACAAAGTTCGAATCGGATGGACAAAGTTAGTTGTAATTAACAGTTTTTGTATGAAAACTCACTTCTGGTGGAACTTCATATCAACGAACAAAGTTTGTTTTGGTTTGACAAAGTTAGTTGTAATTAACAGTTTTTGCATGAAAACACACTTTTGGTGGAACTTCATATCAAAGAACAAAGTTCGAATCGGATGTACAAAGTTAGTTGTAATTAACAGTTTTTGTATGAAAACTCACTTCTGGTGGAACTTCATATCAACGAACAAATTTTGTTTTGGTTTGACAAAGTTAGTTGTAATTAACAGTTTTTGCATGAAAACACACTTTTGGTGGAACTTCATATCAAAGAACAAAGTTCGAATCGGATGGACAAAGTTAGTTGTAATTAACAGTTTTGGTATGAAAACACCCTTCTGGTGGAACTTCATATCCACGAACAAAGTTCGAATCGGATGGACAAAGTTAATTGTAATTAACAGTTTTTGTATGAAAACACACTTCTAGTGGAACTTCATATTAACGAACAAAGTTCGTTTTGGATGGACAAAGTTAGTTGTAATTAACAGTTTTTGTATGAAAACACACTTCTGGTGGAACTTCATATCAACGAACAAAGTTCGTTTTGGATGGACAAAGTTAGTTGTAATTAACAGTTTTTGTATGAAAACACACTTCTGGTGGAACTTCATATCAACGAACAAAGTTCGTTTTTAATGGACAAAGTTAGATGTAATTAACAGTTTTTGTATGAAAACACCCTTCTGGTGGAACTTCATATCCACGAACAAAGTTCGAATCGGATGGACAAAGTTAGTTGTAATTAACAGTTTTTGTATGAAAACACACTTCTAGTGGAATTTCATATTAACGAACAAAGTTCGTTTTGGATGGACAAAGTTAGTTGTAATTAACAGTTTTTGTATGAAAATACACTTCTGGTGGAACTTCATATCAACGAACGAAGTTCGTTTTGGATGGACAAAGTTAGTTGTAATTAACAGTTTTTGTATGAAAACACACTTCTGGTGGAACTTCATATCAACGAACAAAGTTCGTTTTTAATGGACAAAGTTAGTTGTAATTAGCAGTTTTTGTATGAAAACACCCTTCTGGTGGAACTTCATATCCACGAACAAAGTTCGAATCGGATGGACAAAGTTAGTTGTAATTAACAGTTTTTGTATGAAAACACACTTCTAGTGGAATTTCATATTAACGAACAAAGTTCGTTTTGAATGGACAAAGTTAGTTGTAATTAACAGTTTTTGTATGAAAACACACTTCTGGTGGAACTTCATATCAACGAACAAAGTTTGTTTTGGTTTGACAAAGTTAGTTGTAATTAACAGTTTTTGTATGAAAACACACTTCTGATGGAACTTCATATGAAAGAACAAAGTTCGAATCGGATGGACAAAGTTAGATGTAGTTAACAGTTTTTGTATGAAAACACACTTCTAGTGGAACTTCATATCAACGAACAAAGTTCGTTTTTAATGGACAAAGTTAGATGTAATTAACAGTTTTTGTATGAAAACACACTTCTGGTGGAACTTCATATCAACGAACAAAGTTCGTTTTGGATGGACAAATTAAGTTGAAATAGACAGTTTTTGCATAAAAACTCATTCCTGGTGGAACTTCATAGCAAAGTACAAAGTTCGTTTTGGATGGATCAATTTAGTTGAAATAGACAGTTTTTGCATGAAAACTCATTCCTGGTGGAACTTCATAGTAAAGTACAAAGTTCGTTTTGGATGGACAAAGTTAGTTGAAATAGACAGTTTTTGCATGAAAACTCATTCCTGGTGGAACTTCATAGCAAAGTACAAAGTTCGTTTTGGATGGACAAAGTTAGTTGAAATAGACAGTTTTTGCATAAAAACTCATTCCTGGTGGAACTTCATAGCAAAGTACAAAGTTCGTTTTGGATGGACAAAGTTAGTTGAAATAGACAGTTTTTGCATGAAAACTCATTCCTGGTGGAACTTCATAGCAAAGTACAAAGTTCGTTTTGGATGGACAAAGTTAGTTGAAATAGACAGTTTTTGCATAAAAACTCATTCCTGGTGGAACTTCATAGCAAAGTACAAAGTTCGTTTTGGATGGACGAATTAAGTTGAAATAGACAGTTTTTGTATGAAAACTCATTCCTGGTGGAACTTTATAGTAAAGTACAAAGTTCGTTTTGGATGGACAAAGTTAGTTGAAATAGACAATTTTTGCATAAAAACTCATTCCTGGTGGAACTTCATAGCAAAGTACAAAGTTCGTTTTGGATGGATCAATTTAGTTGAAAAAGACAGTTTTTGCATGAAAACACACTTCTGGTGGAACTTCATAGCAAAGTACAAAGTTCGTTTTGGATGGACAAAGTTAGTTGAAATAGACAGTTTTTGCATGAAAACTCATTCCTGGTGGAACTTCATAGCAAAGTACAAAGTTCGTTTTGGATGGACAAAGTTAGTTGAAATAGACAGTTTTTGCATAAAAACTCATTCCTGGTGGAACTTCATAGCAAAGTACAAAGTTCGTTTTGGATGGACGAATTAAGTTGAAATAGACAGTTTTTGTATGAAAACTCATTCCTGGTGGAACTTCATAGTAAAGTACAAAGTTCGTTTTTAATGGACAAAGTTAGTTGAAATAGACAGTTTTTGCATGAAAACTCATTCCAGGTGGAACTTCATAGCAAAGTACAAAGTTCGTTTTGGATTTACAAAGTTAGTTGAAATAGACAGTTTTTGCATAAAAACTCATTCCTGGTGGAACTTCATAGCAAAGTAAAAAGTTCGTTTTGGATGGATCAATTTAGTTGAAATAGACAGTTTTTGCATGAAAACTCATTCCTGGTGGAACTTCATAGCAAAGTACAAAGTTCGTTTTGGATGGACAAAGTTAGTTGAAATAGACAGTTTTTGCATAAAAACTCATTCCTGGTGGAACTTCATAGTAAAGTACAAAGTTCGTTTTGGATGGACAAAGTTAGTTGAAATAGACAGTTTTTGCATGAAAACTCATTCCTGGTGGAACTTCATAGCAAAGTACAAAGTTCGTTTTGGATGGACAAAGTTAGTTGAAATAGACAGTTTTTGCATAAAAACTCATTCCTGGTGGAACTTCATAGCAAAGTACAAAGTTCGTTTTGGATGGATCAATTTAGTTGAAATAGACAGTTTTTGTATGAAAACTCATTCCTGGTGGAACTTCATAGTAAAGTACAAAGTTCGTTTTGGATGGACAAAGTTAGTTGAAATAGACAGTTTTTGCATAAAAACTCATTCCTGGTGGAACTTCATAGTAAAGTACAAAGTTCGTTTTGGATGGACAAAGTTAGTTGAAATAGACAGTTTTTGCATGAAAACTCATTCCTGGTGGAACTTCATAGCAAAGTACAAAGTTCGTTTTGGATGGACAAAGTTAGTTGAAATAGACAGTTTTTGCATAAAAACTCATTCCTGGTGGAACTTCATAGCAAAGTACAAAGTTCGTTTTGGATGGATCAATTTAGTTGAAATAGACAGTTTTTGTATGAAAACTCATTCCTGGTGGAACTTCATAGTAAAGTACAAAGTTCGTTTTGGATGGACAAAGTTAGTTGAAATAGACAGTTTTTGCATGAAAACTCATTCCAGGTGGAACTTTATAGCAAAGTACAAAGTTCGTTTTGGATTTACAAAGTTAGTTGAAATAGACAGTTTTTGCATAAAAACTCATTCCTGGTGGAACTTCATAGCAAAGTACAAAGTTCGTTTTGGATGGACAAAGTTAGTTGAAATAGACAGTTTTTGCATAAAAACTCATTCCTGGTGGAACTTCATAGTAAAGTACAAAGTTCGATTTGGATGGACAAAGTTAGTTGAAATAGACAGTTTTTGCATGAAAACTCATTCCTGGTGGAACTTCATAGCAAAGTACAAAGTTCGTTTTGGATGGATCAATTTAGTTGAAATAGACAGTTTTTGTATGAAAACTCATTCCTGGTGGAACTTCATAGTAAAGTACAAAGTTCGTTTTGGATGGACGAATTAAGTTGAAATAGACAGTTTTTGCATGAAAACTCATTCCAGGTGGAACTTTATAGCAAAGTACAAAGTTCGTTTTGGATTTACAAAGTTAGTTGAAATAGACAGTTTTTGCATAAAAACTCATTCCTGGTGGAACTTCATAGCAAAGTACAAAGTTCGTTTTGGATGGACAAAGTTAGTTGAAATAGACAGTTTTTGCATAAAAACTCATTCCTGGTGGAACTTCATAGTAAAGTACAAAGTTCGTTTTGGATGGACAAAGTTAGTTGAAATAGACAGTTTTTGCATGAAAACTCATTCCTGGTGGAACTTCATAGCAAAGTACAAAGTTCGTTTTGGATGGACAAAGTTAGTTGAAATAGACAGTTTTTGCATAAAAACTCATTCCTGGTGGAACTTCATAGCAAAGTACAAAGTTCGTTTTGGATTAACAAAGTTAGTTGAAATAGACAGTTTTTGCATGAAAACTCATTCCTGGTGGAACTTCATAGCAAAGTACAAAGTTCGTTTTGGATGGACGAATTAAGTTGAAATAGACAGTTTTTGTATGAAAACTCATTCCAGGTGGAACTTCATAGTAAAGTACAAAGTTCGTTTTGGATGGACAAAGTTAGTTGAAATAGACAGTTTTTGCATGAAAACTCATTCCTGGTGGAACTTCATAGCAAAGTACAAAGTTCGTTTTGGATTAACAAAGTTAGTTGAAATAGACAGTTTTTGCATAAAAACTCATTCCTGGTGGAACTTCATAGCAAAGTACAAAGTTCGTTTTGGATGGACAAAGTTAGTTGAAATAGACAGTTTTTGCATAAAAACTCATTCCTGGTGGAACTTCATAGCAAAGTACAAAGTTCGTTTTGGATGGACGAATTAAGTTGAAATAGACAGTTTTTGTATGAAAACTCATTCCTGGTGGAACTTCATAGTAAAGTACAAAGTTCGTTTTGGATGGACAAAGTTAGTTGAAATAGACAGTTTTTGCATGAAAACTCATTCCAGGTGGAACTTTATAGCAAAGTACAAAGTTCGTTTTGGATTTACAAAGTTAGTTGAAATAGACAGTTTTTGCATAAAAACTCATTCCTGGTGGAACTTCATAGCAAAGTACAAAGTTCGTTTTGGATGGACAAAGTTAGTTGAAATAGACAGTTTTTGCATAAAAACTCATTCCTGGTGGAACTTCATAGTAAAGTACAAAGTTCGTTTTGGATGGACAAAGTTAGTTGAAATAGACAGTTTTTGCATGAAAACTCATTCCTGGTGGAACTTCATAGCAAAGTACAAAGTTCGTTTTGGATGGACAAAGTTAGTTGAAATAGACAGTTTTTGCATAAAAACTCATTCCTGGTGGAACTTCATAGCAAAGTACAAAGTTCGTTTTGGATGGATCAATTTAGTTGAAATAGACAGTTTTTGTATGAAAACTCATTCCTGGTGGAACTTCATAGTAAAGTACAAAGTTCGTTTTGGATGGACAAAGTTAGTTGAAATAGACAGTTTTTGCATGAAAACTCATTCCTGGTGGAACTTCATAGCAAAGTACAAAGTTCGTTTTGGATGGACAAAGTTAGTTGAAATAGACAGTTTTTGCATAAAAACTCATTCCTGGTGGAACTTCATAGCAAAGTACAAAGTTCGTTTTGGATGGATCAATTTAGTTGAAATAGACAGTTTTTGTATGAAAACTCATTCCTGGTGGAACTTCATAGTAAAGTACAAAGTTCGTTTTGGATGGACAAAGTTAGTTGAAATAGACAGTTTTTGCATGAAAACTCATTCCTGGTGGAACTTCATAGCAAAGTACAAAGTTCGTTTTGGATGGATCAATTTAGTTGAAATAGACAGTTTTTGTATGAAAACTCATTCCTGGTGGAACTTCATAGTAAAGTACAAAGTTCGTTTTGGATGGACAAAGTTAGTTGAAATAGACAGGTTTTGCATGAAAACTCATTCCTGGTGGAACTTCATAGCAAAGTACAAAGTTCGTTTTGGATGGACAAAGTTAGTTGAAATAGACAGTTTTTGCATAAAAACTCATTCCTGGTGGAACTTCATAGCAAAGTACAAAGTTCGTTTTGGATGGACAAAGTTAGTTGAAATAGACAGTTTTTGTATGAAAACTTATTCCTGGTGGAACTTCATAGTAAAGTACAAAGTTCGTTTTGGATGGACAAAGTTAGTTGAAATAGACAGTTTTTGCATGAAAACTCATTCCTGGTGGAACTTCATAGCAAAGTACAAAGTTCGTTTTGGATGGACAAAGTTAGTTGAAATAGACAGTTTTTGCATAAAAACTCATTCCTGGTGGAACTTCATAGTAAAGTACAAAGTTCGTTTTGGATGGACAAAGTTAGTTGAAATAGACAGTTTTTGCATGAAAACTCATTCCTGGTGGAACTTCATAGCAAAGTACAAAGTTCGTTTTGGATGGACGAATTAAGTTGAAATAGACAGTTTTTGTATGAAAACTCATTCCCGGTGGAACTTCATAGCAATGTACAAAGTTCGTTTTGGATGGACAAAGTTAGTTGAAATAGACAGTTTTTGCATAAAAACTCATTCCTGGTGGAACTTCATAGTAAAGTACAAAGTTCGTTTTGGATGGACAAAGTTAGTTGAAATAGACAGTTTTTGCATAAAAACTCATTCCTGGTGGAACTTCATAGCAAAGTACAAAGTTCGTTTTGGATGGACGAATTAAGTTGAAATAGACAGTTTTTGTATGAAAACTCATTCCCGGTGGAACTTCATAGCAATGTACAAAGTTCGTTTTGGATGGACAAAGTTAGTTGAAATAGACAGTTTTTGCATGAAAACTCATTCCTGGTGGAAATTCATAGCAAAGTACAAAGTTCGTTTTGGATGGACAAAGTTAGTTGTAATTAACAGCTTTTTTATGAAAACACACTTCTGGTGGAACTTCATATCAAAGAACAAAGTTCGAATCGGATGGACAAAGTTAGTTGAAATAGACAGTTTTTGTATGAAAACACACTTCTGAGGGAACTTCATAGCAAAGTACAAAGTTCGTTTTGGATGGACAAAGTTAGTTGTAATAGACAGTTTTTGTATGAAAACACACTTCTGGTGGAACTTCATATCAAAGAACAAAGTTCGAATCGGATGGACAAAGTTAGTTGTAATTAACAGTTTTTGTATGAAAACACACTTCTGGTGGAACTTCATATCAAAGTACAAAGTTCGTTTTGGATGGACAAAGTTAGTTGTAATTAACAGTTTTTGTATGAAAACACACTTCTGGTGGAACTTCATATCAAAGTACGAAGTTCGTTTTGGATGGACAAAGTTAGTTGAAATAGACAGTTTTTGCATGAAAACTCATTCCTGGTGGAACTTCATAGCAAAGTACAAAGTTCGTTTTGGATGGACAAAGTTAGTTGAAATAGATAATTTTTGCATGAAAACTCATTCCTGGTGGAACTTCATAGCAAAGTACAAAGTTCGTTTTGGATGGACGAATTAAGTTGAAATAGACAGTTTTTGTATGAAAACTCATTCCTGGTGGAACTTCATAGTAAAGTACAAAGTTCGTTTTGGATGGACAAAGTTAGTTGAAATAGACAGTTTTTGCATGAAAACTCATTCCTGGTGGAACTTCATAGCAAAGTACAAAGTTCGTTTTGGATGGACAAAGTTAGTTGAAATAGACAGTTTTTGCATAAAAACTCATTCCTGGTGGAACTTCATAGCAAAGTACAAAGTTCGTTTTGGATGGATCAATTTAGTTGAAATAGACAGTTTTTGTATGAAAACTCATTCCTGGTGGAACTTCATAGTAAAGTACAAAGTTCGTTTTGGATGGACAAAGTTAGTTGAAATAGACAGTTTTTGCATGAAAACTCATTCCTGGTGGAACTTCATAGCAAAGTACAAAGTTCGTTTTGGATGGATCAATTTAGTTGAAATAGACAGTTTTTGTATGAAAACTCATTCCTGGTGGAACTTCATAGTAAAGTACAAAGTTCGTTTTGGATGGACAAAGTTAGTTGAAATAGACAGGTTTTGCATGAAAACTCATTCCTGGTGGAACTTCATAGCAAAGTACAAAGTTCGTTTTGGATGGACAAAGTTAGTTGAAATAGACAGTTTTTGCATGAAAACTCATTCCTGGTGGAACTTCATAGCAAAGTACAAAGTTCGTTTTGGATGGATCAATTTAGTTGAAATAGACAGTTTTTGTATGAAAACTCATTCCTGGTGGAACTTCATAGTAAAGTACAAAGTTCGTTTTGGATGGACAAAGTTAGTTGAAATAGACAGTTTTTGCATGAAAACTCATTCCTGGTGGAACTTCATAGCAAAGTACAAAGTTCGTTTTGGATGGATCAATTTAGTTGAAATAGACAGTTTTTGTATGAAAACTCATTCCTGGTGGAACTTCATAGTAAAGTACAAAGTTCGTTTTGGATGGACAAAGTTAGTTGAAATAGACAGGTTTTGCATGAAAACTCATTCCTGGTGGAACTTCATAGCAAAGTACAAAGTTCGTTTTGGATGGACAAAGTTAGTTGAAATAGACAGTTTTTGCATAAAAACTCATTCCTGGTGGAACTTCATAGCAAAGTACAAAGTTCGTTTTGGATGGATCAATTTAGTTGAAATAGACAGTTTTTGTATGAAAACTCATTCCTGGTGGAACTTCATAGTAAAGTACAAAGTTCGTTTTGGATGGACAAAGTTAGTTGAAATAGACAGTTTTTGCATGAAAACTCATTCCTGGTGGAACTTCATAGCAAAGTACAAAGTTCGTTTTGGATGGACAAAGTTAGTTGAAATAGACAGTTTTTGCATAAAAACTCATTCCTGGTGGAACTTCATAGTAAAGTACAAAGTTCGTTTTGGATGGACAAAGTTAGTTGAAATAGACAGTTTTTGCATGAAAACTCATTCCTGGTGGAACTTCATAGCAAAGTACAAAGTTCGTTTTGGATGGACGAATTAAGTTGAAATAGACAGTTTTTGTATGAAAACTCATTCCCGGTGGAACTTCATAGCAATGTACAAAGTTCGTTTTGGATGGACAAAGTTAGTTGAAATAGACAGTTTTTGCATAAAAACTCATTCCTGGTGGAACTTCATAGTAAAGTACAAAGTTCGTTTTGGATGGACAAAGTTAGTTGAAATAGACAGTTTTTGCATAAAAACTCATTCCTGGTGGAACTTCATAGCAAAGTACAAAGTTCGTTTTGGATGGACGAATTAAGTTGAAATAGA
Source organism: Anopheles moucheti (assembly GCF_943734755.1). Lineage (NCBI taxonomy): Eukaryota > Metazoa > Arthropoda > Insecta > Diptera > Culicidae > Anopheles > Anopheles moucheti. The sequence continues at coordinate 188,870 of NW_026453655.1, forward strand.
CAGTTTTTGTATGAAAACTCATTCCCGGTGGAACTTCATAGCAATGTACAAAGTTCGTTTTGGATGGACAAAGTTAGTTGAAATAGACAGTTTTTGCATGAAAACTCATTCCTGGTGGAACTTCATAGCAAAGTACAAAGTTCGTTTTGGATGGACAAAGTTAGTTGTAATTAACAGCTTTTTTATGAAAACACACTTCTGGTGGAACTTCATATCAAAGAACAAAGTTCGAATCGGATGGACAAAGTTAGTTGAAATAGACAGTTTTTGTATGAAAACACACTTCTGAGGGAACTTCATAGCAAAGTACAAAGTTCGTTTTGGATGGACAAAGTTAGTTGTAATAGACAGTTTTTGTATGAAAACACACTTCTGGTGGAACTTCATATCAAAGAACAAAGTTCGAATCGGATGGACAAAGTTAGTTGTAATTAACAGTTTTTGTATGAAAACACACTTCTGGTGGAACTTCATAGCAAAGTACAAAGTTCGTTTTGGATGGACAAAGTTAGTTGTAATTAACAGTTTTTGTATGAAAACACACTTCTGGTGGAACTTCATATCAAAGTACGAAGTTCGTTTTGGATGGACAAAGTTAGTTGAAATAGACAGTTTTTGCATGAAAACTCATTCCTGGTGGAACTTCATAGCAAAGTACAAAGTTCGTTTTGGATGGACAAAGTTAGTTGAAATAGATAATTTTTGCATGAAAACTCATTCCTGGTGGAACTTCATAGCAAAGTACAAAGTTCGTTTTGGATGGACGAATTAAGTTGAAATAGACAGTTTTTGTATGAAAACTCATTCCTGGTGGAACTTCATAGTAAAGTACAAAGTTCGTTTTGGATGGACAAAGTTAGTTGAAATAGACAGTTTTTGTATGAAAACTCATTCCTGGTGGAACTTCATAGCAAAGTACAAAGTTCGTTTTGGATTAACAAAGTTAGTTGAAATAGACAGTTTTTGCATAAAAACTCATTCCTGGTGGAACTTCATAGCAAAGTACAAAGTTCGTTTTGGATGGACGAATTAAGTTGAAATAGACAGTTTTTGTATGAAAACTCATTCCTGGTGGAACTTCATAGCAAAGTACAAAGTTCGTTTTGGATGGACAAAGTTAGTTGAAATAGACAGTTTTTGCATGAAAACTCTTTCCTGGTGGAACTTCATAGCAAAGTACAAAGTTCGTTTTGGATGGACGAATTAAGTTGAAATAGACAGTTTTTGCATGAAAACTCATTCCTGGTGGAACTTCATAGCAAAGTACAAAGTTCGTTTTGGATGGACAAAGTTAGTTGAAATAGACAGTTTTTGCATGAAAACTCATTCCTGGTGGAACTTCATAGCAAAGTACAAAGTTCGTTTTGGATGGACGAATTAAGTTGAAATAGACAGTTTTTGCATGAAAACTCATTCCAGGTGGAACTTCATAGCAAAGTACAAAGTTCGTTTTGGATTTACAAAGTTAGTTGAAATAGACAGTTTTTGCATAAAAACTCATTCCTGGTGGAACTTCATAGCAAAGTAAAACGTTCGTTTTGGATGGATCAATTTAGTTGAAATAGACAGTTTTTGCATAAAAACTCATTCCTGGTGGAACTTCATAGCAAAGTACAAAGTTCGTTTTGGATGGACGAATTAAGTTGAAATAGACAGTTTTTGTATGAAAACTCATTCCTGGTGGAACTTCATAGTAAAGTACAAAGTTCGTTTTGGATGGACGAATTAAGTTGAAATAGACAGTTTTTGCATAAAAACTCATTCCTGGTGGAACTTCATAGCAAAGTACAAAGTTCGTTTTGGATGGATCAATTTAGTTGAAAAAGACAGTTTTTGCATAAAAACTCATTCCTGGTGGAACTTCATAGCAAAGTACAAAGTTCGTTTTGGATTTACAAAGTTAGTTGAAATAGACAGTTTTTGCATAAAAACTCATTCCTGGTGGAACTTCATAGCAAAGTACAAAGTTCGTTTTGGATGGATCAATTTAGTTGAAAAAGACAGTTTTTGCATAAAAACTCATTCCTGGTGGAACTTCATAGTAAAGTACAAAGTTCGTTTTGGATGGACGAATTAAGTTGAAATAGACAGTTTTTGCATAAAAACTCATTCCTGGTGGAACTTCATAGCAAAGTACAAAGTTCGTTTTGGATGGACGAATTAAGTTGAAATAGACAGTTTTTGTATGAAAACTCATTCCTGGTGGAACTTCATAGTAAAGTACAAAGTTCGTTTTGGATGGACGAATTAAGTTGAAATAGACAGTTTTTGCATAAAAACTCATTCCTGGTGGAACTTCATAGCAAAGTACAAAGTTCGTTTTGGATGGACGAATTAAGTTGAAATAGACAGTTTTTGCATGAAAACTCATTCCTGGTGGAACTTCATAGCAAAGTACAAAGTTCGTTTTGGATGGACGAATTAAGTTGAAATAGACAGTTTTTGCATAAAAACTCATTCCTGGTGGAACTTCATAGCAAAGTACAAAGTTCGTTTTGGATGGATCAATTTAGTTGAAAAAGACAGTTTTTGCATAAAAACTCATTCCTGGTGGAACTTCATAGCAAAGTACAAAGTTCGTTTTGGATTTACAAAGTTAGTTGAAATAGACAGTTTTTGCATAAAAACTCATTCCTGGTGGAACTTCATAGCAAAGTACAAAGTTCGTTTTGGATGGACGAATTAAGTTGAAATAGACAGTTTTTGCATAAAAACTCATTCCTGGTGGAACTTCATAGCAAAGTACAAAGTTCGTTTTGGATGGATCAATTTAGTTGAAAAAGACAGTTTTTGCATGAAAACTCATTCCTGGTGGAACTTCATAGCAAAGTACAAAGTTCGTTTTGGATGGACGAATTAAGTTGAAATAGACAGTTTTTGCATAAAAACTCATTCCTGGTGGAACTTCATAGCAAAGTACAAAGTTCGTTTTGGATGGATCAATTTAGTTGAAATAGACAGTTTTTGCATGAAAACTCATTCCTGGTGGAACTTCATAGCAAAGTACAAAGTTCGTTTTGGATGGACAAAGTTAGTTGAAATAGACAGTTTTTGCATGAAAACTCATTCCTGGTGGAACTTCATAGCAAAGTACAAAGTTCGTTTTGGATGGACAAAGTTAGTTGAAATAGACAGTTTTTGCATGAAAACTCATTCCTGGTGGAACTTCATAGCAAAGTACAAAGTTCGTTTTGGATGGACAAAGTTAGTTGAAATAGACAGTTTTTGCATAAAAACTCATTCCAGGTGGAACTTCATAGCAAAGTACAAAGTTCGTTTTGGATGGATCAATTTAGTTGAAATAGACAGTTTTTGCATGAAAACTCATTCCTGGTGGAACTTCATAGCAAAGTACAAAGTTCGTTTTGGATGGACAAAGTTAGTTGAAATAGACAGTTTTTGCATTAAAACTCATTCCTGGTGGAACTTCATAGCAAAGTACAAAGTTCGTTTTGGATGGACAAAGTTAGTTGAAATAGACAGTTTTTGCATGAAAACTCATTCCTGGTGGAACTTCATAGCAAAGTACAAAGTTCGTTTTGGATGGACAAAGTTAGTTGAAATAGACAGTTTTTGCATAAAAACTCATTCCTGGTGGAACTTCATAGCAAAGTACAAAGTTCGTTTTGGATGGACGAATTAAGTTGAAATAGACAGTTTTTGTATGAAAACTCATTCCTGGTGGAACTTCATAGTAAAGTACAAAGTTCGTTTTGGATGGACAAAGTTAGTTGAAATAGACAATTTTTGCATAAAAACTCATTCCTGGTGGAACTTCATAGCAAAGTACAAAGTTCGTTTTGGATGGATCAATTTAGTTGAAAAAGACAGTTTTTGCATGAAAACTCATTCCTGGTGGAACTTCATAGCAAAGTACAAAGTTCGTTTTGGATGGACAAAGTTAGTTGAAATAGATAATTTTTGCATGAAAACTCATTCCTGGTGGAACTTCATAGCAAAGTACAAAGTTCGTTTTGGATGGACGAATTAAGTTGAAATAGACAGTTTTTGCATAAAAACTCATTCCTGGTGGAACTTCATAGCAAAGTACAAAGTTCGTTTTGGATGGACAAAGTTAGTTGAAATAGACAGTTTTTGCATGAAAACTCATTCCTGGTGGAACTTCATAGCAAAGTACAAAGTTCGTTTTGGATGGATCAATTTAGTTGAAATAGACAGTTTTTGTATGAAAACTCATTCCCGGTGGAACTTCATAGTAAAGTACAAAGTTCGTTTTGGATGGACAAAGTTAGTTGAAATAGACAGTTTTTGCATGAAAACTCATTCCAGGTGGAACTTTATAGCAAAGTACAAAGTTCGTTTTGGATTTACAAAGTTAGTTGAAATAGACAGTTTTTGCATGAAAACTCATTCCTGGTGGAACTTCATAGCAAAGTACAAAGTTCGTTTTGGATGGACAAAGTTAGTTGAAATAGACAGTTTTTGCATAAAAACTCATTCCTGGTGGAACTTCATAGTAAAGTACAAAGTTCGTTTTGGATGGACAAAGTTAGTTGAAATAGACAGTTTTTGCATGAAAACTCATTCCTGGTGGAACTTCATAGCAAAGTACAAAGTTCGTTTTGGATGGACAAAGTTAGTTGAAATAGACAGTTTTTGCATAAAAACTCATTCCTGGTGGAACTTCATAGCAAAGTACAAAGTTCGTTTTGGATGGATCAATTTAGTTGAAATAGACAGTTTTTGTATGAAAACTCATTCCTGGTGGAACTTCATAGTAAAGTACAAAGTTCGTTTTGGATGGACAAAGTTAGTTGAAATAGACAGTTTTTGCATGAAAACTCATTCCTGGTGGAACTTCATAGCAAAGTACAAAGTTCGTTTTGGATGGACAAAGTTAGTTGAAATAGACAGTTTTTGCATAAAAACTCATTCCTGGTGGAACTTCATAGCAAAGTACAAAGTTCGTTTTGGATGGACAAAGTTAGTTGAAATAGACAGTTTTTGCATAAAAACTCATTCCTGGTGGAACTTCATAGTAAAGTACAAAGTTCGTTTTGGATGGACAAAGTTAGTTGAAATAGACAGTTTTTGCATGAAAACTCATTCCTGGTGGAACTTCATAGCAAAGTACAAAGTTCGTTTTGGATGGACAAAGTTAGTTGAAATAGACAGTTTTTGCATAAAAACTCATTCCTGGTGGAACTTCATAGCAAAGTACAAAGTTCGTTTTGGATGGATCAATTTAGTTGAAATAGACAGTTTTTGTATGAAAACTCATTCCTGGTGGAACTTCATAGTAAAGTACAAAGTTCGTTTTGGATGGACAAAGTTAGTTGAAATAGACAGTTTTTGCATGAAAACTCATTCCTGGTGGAACTTCATAGCAAAGTACAAAGTTCGTTTTGGATGGACAAAGTTAGTTGAAATAGACAGTTTTTGCATAAAAACTCATTCCTGGTGGAACTTCATAGCAAAGTACAAAGTTCGTTTTGGATGGATGAATTTAGTTGAAATAGACAGTTTTTGCATGAAAACTCATTCCTGGTGGAACTTCATAGCAAAGTACAAAGTTCGTTTTGGATGGACAAAGTTAGTTGAAATAGACAGTTTTTGCATGAAAACTCATTCCTGGTGGAACTTCATAGCAAAGTACAAAGTTCGTTTTGGATGGATCAATTTAGTTGAAATAGACAGTTTTTGCATGAAAACTCATTCCTGGTGGAACTTCATAGCAAAGTACAAAGTTCGTTTTGGATGGACAAAGTTAGTTGAAATAGACAGTTTTTGCATGAAAACTCATTCCTGGTGGAACTTCATAGCAAAGTACAAAGTTCGTTTTGGATGGACAAAGTTAGTTGAAATAGATAATTTTTGCATGAAAACTCATTCCTGGTGGAACTTCATAGCAAAGTACAAAGTTCGTTTTGGATGGATCAATTTAGTTGAAATAGACAGTTTTTGTATGAAAACTCATTCCTGGTGGAACTTCATAGTAAAGTACAAAGTTCGTTTTGGATGGACAAAGTTAGTTGAAATAGACAGTTTTTGCATAAAAACTCATTCCTGGTGGAACTTCATAGCAAAGTACAAAGTTCGTTTTGGATGGACGAATTAAGTTGAAATAGACAGTTTTTGCATAAAAACTCATTCCTGGTGGAACTTCATAGCAAAGTACAAAGTTCGTTTTGGATGGACAAAGTTAGTTGAAATAGACAGTTTTTGCATGAAAACTCATTCCTGGTGGAACTTCATAGCAAAGTACAAAGTTCGTTTTGGATGGACAAAGTTAGTTGTAATTAACAGCTTTTTTATGAAAACACACTTCTGGTGGAACTTCATATCAACGAGCAAAGTTCGAATCGGATGGACAAAGTTAGTTGTAATTAACAGTTTTTGTATGAAAACACACTTCTGGTGGAACTTCATAGCAAAGTACAAAGTTCGTTTTGGATGGACAAAGTTAGTTGAAATAGATAATTTTTGCATGAAAACTCATTCCTGGTGGAACTTCATAGCAAAGTACAAAGTTCGTTTTGGATGGACGAATTAAGTTGAAATAGACAGTTTTTGTATGAAAACTCATTCCTGGTGGAACTTCATAGCAAAGTACAAAGTTCGTTTTGGATGGACAAAGTTAGTTGAAATAGATAATTTTTGCATGAAAACTCATTCCTGGTGGAACTTCATAGCAAAGTACAAAGTTCGTTTTGGATGGACGAATTAAGTTGAAATAGACAGTTTTTGTATGAAAACTCATTCCTGGTGGAACTTCATAGCAAAGTACAAAGTTCGTTTTGGATGGACAAAGTTAGTTGAAATAGACAGTTTTTGCATGAAAACTCATTCTTGGTGGAACTTCATAGCAAAGTACAAAGTTCGTTTTGGATGGACAAAGTTAGTTGAAATAGACAGTTTTTGCATGAAAACTCATTCCTGGTGGAACTTCATAGCAAAGTACAAAGTTCGTTTTGGATGGATCAATTTAGTTGAAATAGACAGTTTTTGTATGAAAACTCATTCCTGGTGGAACTTCATAGTAAAGTACAAAGTTCGTTTTGGATGGACAAAGTTAGTTGAAATAGACAGTTTTTGCATAAAAACTCATTCCTGGTGGAACTTCATAGCAAAGTACAAAGTTCGTTTTGGATGGACGAATTAAGTTGAAATAGACAGTTTTTGCATAAAAACTCATTCCTGGTGGAACTTCATAGCAAAGTACAAAGTTCGTTTTGGATGGATCAATTTAGTTGAAAAAGACAGTTTTTGCATAAAAACTCATTCCTGGTGGAACTTCATAGCAAAGTACAAAGTTCGTTTTGGATGGACGAATTAAGTTGAAATAGACAGTTTTTGTATGAAAACTCATTCCTGGTGGAACTTCATAGTAAAGTACAAAGTTCGTTTTGGATGGACAAAGTTAGTTGAAATAGACAGTTTTTGCATGAAAACTCATTCCTGGTGGAACTTCATAGCAAAGTACAAAGTTCGTTTTGGATGGACGAATTAAGTTGAAATAGACAGTTTTTGCATAAAAACTCATTCCTGGTGGAACTTCATAGCAAAGTACAAAGTTCGTTTTGGATGGATCAATTTAGTTGAAAAAGACAGTTTTTGCATAAAAACTCATTCCTGGTGGAACTTCATAGCAAAGTACAAAGTTCGTTTTGGATTTACAAAGTTAGTTGAAATAGACAGTTTTTGCATAAAAACTCATTCCTGGTGGAACTTCATAGCAAAGTACAAAGTTCGTTTTGGATGGACGAATTAAGTTGAAATAGACAGTTTTTGCATAAAAACTCATTCCTGGTGGAACTTCATAGCAAAGTACAAAGTTCGTTTTGGATGGATCAATTTAGTTGAAAAAGACAGTTTTTGCATGAAAACTCATTCCTGGTGGAACTTCATAGCAAAGTACAAAGTTCGTTTTGGATGGACAAAGTTAGTTGAAATAGACAGTTTTTGCATAAAAACTCATTCCTGGTGGAACTTCATAGCAAAGTACAAAGTTCGTTTTGGATGGATCAATTTAGTTGAAATAGACAGTTTTTGCATGAAAACTCATTCCTGGTGGAACTTCATAGCAAAGTACAAAGTTCGTTTTGGATGGACAAAGTTAGTTGAAATAGACAGTTTTTGCATGAAAACTCATTCCTGGTGGAACTTCATAGCAAAGTACAAAGTTCGTTTTGGATGGACAAAGTTAGTTGAAATAGACAGTTTTTGCATGAAAACTCATTCCTGGTGGAACTTCATAGCAAAGTACAAAGTTCGTTTTGGATGGACAAAGTTAGTTGAAATAGACAGTTTTTGCATTAAAACTCATTCCTGGTGGAACTTCATAGCAAAGTACAAAGTTCGTTTTGGATGGACAAAGTTAGTTGAAATAGACAGTTTTTGCATGAAAACTCATTCCTGGTGGAACTTCATAGCAAAGTACAAAGTTCGTTTTGGATGGACGAATTAAGTTGAAATAGACAGTTTTTGTATGAAAACTCATTCCTGGTGGAACTTCATAGTAAAGTACAAAGTTCGTTTTGGATGGACAAAGTTAGTTGAAATAGACAATTTTTGCATAAAAACTCATTCCTGGTGGAACTTCATAGCAAAGTACAAAGTTCGTTTTGGATGGATCAATTTAGTTGAAAAAGACAGTTTTTGCATGAAAACTCATTCCTGGTGGAACTTCATAGCAAAGTACAAAGTTCGTTTTGGATGGACAAAGTTAGTTGAAATAGATAATTTTTGCATGAAAACTCATTCCTGGTGGAACTTCATAGCAAAGTACAAAGTTCGTTTTGGATGGACGAATTAAGTTGAAATAGACAGTTTTTGCATAAAAACTCATTCCTGGTGGAACTTCATAGCAAAGTACAAAGTTCGTTTTGGATGGACAAAGTTAGTTGAAATAGACAGTTTTTGCATGAAAACTCATTCCTGGTGGAACTTCATAGCAAAGTACAAAGTTCGTTTTGGATGGATCAATTTAGTTGAAATAGACAGTTTTTGTATGAAAACTCATTCCTGGTGGAACTTTATAGCAAAGTACAAAGTTCGTTTTGGATTTACAAAGTTAGTTGAAATAGACAGTTTTTGCATGAAAACTCATTCCAGGTGGAACTTTATAGCAAAGTACAAAGTTCGTTTTGGATTTACAAAGTTAGTTGAAATAGACAGTTTTTGCATAAAAACTCATTCCTGGTGGAACTTCATAGCAAAGTACAAAGTTCGTTTTGGATGGACAAAGTTAGTTGAAATAGACAGTTTTTGCATGAAAACTCATTCCTGGTGGAACTTCATAGTAAAGTACAAAGTTCGTTTTGGATGGACAAAGTTAGTTGAAATAGACAGTTTTTGCATGAAAACTCATTCCTGGTGGAACTTCATAGCAAAGTACAAAGTTCGTTTTGGATGGATCAATTTAGTTGAAATAGACAGTTTTTGTATGAAAACTCATTCCTGGTGGAACTTTATAGCAAAGTACAAAGTTCGTTTTGGATTTACAAAGTTAGTTGAAATAGACAGTTTTTGCATGAAAACTCATTCCAGGTGGAACTTTATAGCAAAGTACAAAGTTCGTTTTGGATTTACAAAGTTAGTTGAAATAGACAGTTTTTGCATAAAAACTCATTCCTGGTGGAACTTCATAGCAAAGTACAAAGTTCGTTTTGGATGGACAAAGTTAGTTGAAATAGACAGTTTTTGCATGAAAACTCATTCCTGGTGGAACTTCATAGCAAAGTACAAAGTTCGTTTTGGATGGACAAATTAAGTTGAAATAGACAGTTTTTGCATAAAAACTCATTCCTGGTGGAACTTCATAGCAAAGTACAAAGTTCGTTTTGGATGGACAAAGTTAGTTGAAATAGACAGTTTTTGCATGAAAACTCATTCCTGGTGGAACTTCATAGCAAAGTACAAAGTTCGTTTTGGATGGATCAATTTAGTTGAAATAGACAGTTTTTGTATGAAAACTCATTCCTGGTGGAACTTCATAGCAAAGTACAAAGTTCGTTTTGGATGGACAAAGTTAGTTGAAATAGACAGTTTTTGCATGAAAACTCATTCCAGGTGGAACTTTATAGCAAAGTACAAAGTTCGTTTTGGATTTACAAAGTTAGTTGAAATAGACAGTTTTTGCATAAAAACTCATTCCTGGTGGAACTTCATAGCAAAGTACAAAGTTCGTTTTGGATGGACAAAGTTAGTTGAAATAGACAGTTTTTGCATAAAAACTCATTCCTGGTGGAACTTCATAGTAAAGTACAAAGTTCGTTTTGGATGGACAAAGTTAGTTGAAATAGACAGTTTTTGCATGAAAACTCATTCCTGGTGGAACTTCATAGCAAAGTACAAAGTTCGTTTTGGATGGACAAAGTTAGTTGAAATAGACAGTTTTTGCATAAAAACTCATTCCTGGTGGAACTTCATAGCAAAGTACAAAGTTCGTTTTGGATGGATCAATTTAGTTGAAATAGACAGTTTTTGTATGAAAACTCATTCCTGGTGGAACTTCATAGTAAAGTACAAAGTTCGTTTTGGATGGACAAAGTTAGTTGAAATAGACAGTTTTTGCATGAAAACTCATTCCTGGTGGAACTTCATAGCAAAGTAAAACGTTCGTTTTGGATGGATCAATTTAGTTGAAATAGACAGTTTTTGCATAAAAACTCATTCCTGGTGGAACTTCATAGCAAAGTACAAAGTTCGTTTTGGATGGACGAATTAAGTTGAAATAGACAGTTTTTGTATGAAAACTCATTCCTGGTGGAACTTCATAGTAAAGTACAAAGTTCGTTTTGCATGGACAAAGTTAGTTGAAATAGACAGTTTTTGCATGAAAACTCATTCCTGGTGGAACTTCATAGCAAAGTACAAAGTTCGTTTTGGATGGATCAATTTAGTTGAAAAAGACAGTTTTTGCATAAAAACTCATTCCTGGTGGAACTTCATAGCAAAGTACAAAGTTCGTTTTGGATGGACGAATTAAGTTGAAATAGACAGTTTTTGTATGAAAACTCATTCCTGGTGGAACTTCATAGTAAAGTACAAAGTTCGTTTTGCATGGACAAAGTTAGTTGAAATAGACAGTTTTTGCATAAAAACTCATTCCTGGTGGAACTTCATAGCAAAGTACAAAGTTCGTTTTGGATGGATCAATTTAGTTGAAAAAGACAGTTTTTGCATAAAAACTCATTCCTGGTGGAACTTCATAGCAAAGTACAAAGTTCGTTTTGGATTTACAAAGTTAGTTGAAATAGACAGTTTTTGCATAAAAACTCATTCCTGGTGGAACTTCATAGCAAAGTACAAAGTTCGTTTTGGATGGACGAATTAAGTTGAAATAGACAGTTTTTGCATAAAAACTCATTCCTGGTGGAACTTCATAGCAAAGTACAAAGTTCGTTTTGGATGGATCAATTTAGTTGAAAAAGACAGTTTTTGCATGAAAACTCATTCCTGGTGGAACTTCATAGCAAAGTACAAAGTTCGTTTTGGATGGACGAATTAAGTTGAAATAGACAGTTTTTGCATAAAAACTCATTCCTGGTGGAACTTCATAGCAAAGTACAAAGTTCGTTTTGGATGGATCAATTTAGTTGAAATAGACAGTTTTTGCATGAAAACTCATTCCTGGTGGAACTTCATAGCAAAGTACAAAGTTCGTTTTGGATGGACAAAGTTAGTTGAAATAGACAGTTTTTGCATGAAAACTCGTTCCTGGTGGAACTTCATAGCAAAGTACAAAGTTCGTTTTGGATGGACAAAGTTAGTTGAAATAGACAGTTTTTGCATGAAAACTCATTCCTGGTGGAACTTCATAGCAAAGTACAAAGTTCGTTTTGGATGGACAAAGTTAGTTGAAATAGACAGTTTTTGCATAAAAACTCATTCCTGGTGGAACTTCATAGCAAAGTACAAAGTTCGTTTTGGATGGACGAATTAAGTTGAAATAGACAGTTTTTGTATGAAAACTCATTCCTGGTGGAACTTCATAGTAAAGTACAAAGTTCGTTTTGGATGGACAAAGTTAGTTGAAATAGACAATTTTTGCATAAAAACTCATTCCTGGTGGAACTTCATAGCAAAGTACAAAGTTCGTTTTGGATGGACGAATTAAGTTGAAATAGACAGTTTTTGCATAAAAACTCATTCCTGGTGGAACTTCATAGCAAAGTACAAAGTTCGTTTTGGATGGATCAATTTAGTTGAAATAGACAGTTTTTGCATGAAAACTCATTCCTGGTGGAACTTCATAGCAAAGTACAAAGTTCGTTTTGGATGGACAAAGTTAGTTGAAATAGACAGTTTTTGCATAAAAACTCATTCCTGGTGGAACTTCATAGCAAAGTACAAAGTTCGTTTTGGATGGACAAAGTTAGTTGAAATAGACAGTTTTTGCATGAAAACTCATTCCTGGTGGAACTTCATAGCAAAGTACAAAGTTCGTTTTGGATGGATCAATTTAGTTGAAATAGACAGTTTTTGTATGAAAACTCATTCCTGGTGGAACTTCATAGTAAAGTACAAAGTTCGTTTTGGATGGACAAAGTTAGTTGAAATAGACAGTTTTTGCATGAAAACTCATTCCAGGTGGAACTTTATAGCAAAGTACAAAGTTCGTTTTGGATTTACAAAGTTAGTTGAAATAGACAGTTTTTGCATAAAAACTCATTCCTGGTGGAACTTCATAGCAAAGTACAAAGTTCGTTTTGGATGGACAAAGTTAGTTGAAATAGACAGTTTTTGCATGAAAACTCATTCCTGGTGGAACTTCATAGCAAAGTACAAAGTTCGTTTTGGATGGACAAAGTTAGTTGAAATAGACAGTTTTTGCATAAAAACTCATTCCTGGTGGAACTTCATAGTAAAGTACAAAGTTCGTTTTGGATGGACAAAGTTAGTTGAAATAGACAGTTTTTGCATGAAAACTCATTCCTGGTGGAACTTCATAGCAAAGTACAAAGTTCGTTTTGGATGGACAAAGTTAGTTGAAATAGACAGTTTTTGCATGAAAACTCATTCCTGGTGGAACTTCATAGCAAAGTACAAAGTTCGTTTTGGATGGATCAATTTAGTTGAAATAGACAGTTTTTGTATGAAAACTCATTCCTGGTGGAACTTCATAGCAAAGTACAAAGTTCGTTTTGGATGGACAAAGTTAGTTGAAATAGACAGTTTTTGCATGAAAACTCATTCCTGGTGGAACTTCATAGCAAAGTACAAAGTTCGTTTTGGATGGACAAAGTTAGTTGAAATAGACAGTTTTTGCATAAAAACTCATTCCTGGTGGAACTTCATAGTAAAGTACAAAGTTCGTTTTGGATGGACAAAGTTAGTTGAAATAGACAGTTTTTGCATGAAAACTCATTCCTGGTGGAACTTCATAGCAAAGTACAAAGTTCGTTTTGGATGGACAAAGTTAGTTGAAATAGACAGTTTTTGCATAAAAACTCATTCCTGGTGGAACTTCATAGCAAAGTACAAAGTTCGTTTTGGATGGATCAATTTAGTTGAAATAGACAGTTTTTGTATGAAAACTCATTCCTGGTGGAACTTCATAGTAAAGTACAAAGTTCGTTTTGGATGGACAAAGTTAGTTGAAATAGACAGTTTTTGCATGAAAACTCATTCCTGGTGGAACTTCATAGCAAAGTACAAAGTTCGTTTTGGATGGACAAAGTTAGTTGAAATAGACAGTTTTTGCATAAAAACTCATTCCTGGTGGAACTTCATAGCAAAGTACAAAGTTCGTTTTGGATGGACAAAGTTAGTTGAAATAGACAGTTTTTGCATAAAAACTCATTCCTGGTGGAACTTCATAGTAAAGTACAAAGTTCGTTTTGGATGGACAAAGTTAGTTGAAATAGACAGTTTTTGCATGAAAACTCATTCCTGGTGGAACTTCATAGCAAAGTACAAAGTTCGTTTTGGATGGACAAAGTTAGTTGAAATAGACAGTTTTTGCATAAAAACTCATTCCTGGTGGAACTTCATAGCAAAGTACAAAGTTCGTTTTGGATGGATCAATTTAGTTGAAATAGACAGTTTTTGTATGAAAACTCATTCCTGGTGGAACTTCATAGTAAAGTACAAAGTTCGTTTTGGATGGACAAAGTTAGTTGAAATAGACAGTTTTTGCATGAAAACTCATTCCTGGTGGAACTTCATAGCAAAGTACAAAGTTCGTTTTGGATGGACAAAGTTAGTTGAAATAGACAGTTTTTGCATAAAAACTCATTCCTGGTGGAACTTCATAGCAAAGTACAAAGTTCGTTTTGGATGGATGAATTTAGTTGAAATAGACAGTTTTTGCATGAAAACTCATTCCTGGTGGAACTTCATAGCAAAGTACAAAGTTCGTTTTGGATGGACAAAGTTAGTTGAAATAGACAGTTTTTGCATGAAAACTCATTCCTGGTGGAACTTCATAGCAAAGTACAAAGTTCGTTTTGGATGGACAAAGTTAGTTGAAATAGATAATTTTTGCATGAAAACTCATTCCTGGTGGAACTTCATAGCAAAGTACAAAGTTCGTTTTGGATGGATCAATTTAGTTGAAATAGACAGTTTTTGTATGAAAACTCATTCCTGGTGGAACTTCATAGTAAAGTACAAAGTTCGTTTTGGATGGACAAAGTTAGTTGAAATAGACAGTTTTTGCATGAAAACTCATTCCTGGTGGAACTTCATAGCAAAGTACAAAGTTCGTTTTGGATGGACGAATTAAGTTGAAATAGACAGTTTTTGCATGAAAACTCATTCCTGGTGGAACTTCATAGCAAAGTACAAAGTTCGTTTTGGATGGATCAATTTAGTTGAAATAGACAGTTTTTGCATGAAAACTCATTCCTGGTGGAACTTCATAGCAAAGTACAAAGTTCGTTTTGGATGGACAAAGTTAGTTGAAATAGACAGTTTTTGCATGAAAACTCATTCCTGGTGGAACTTCATAGCAAAGTACAAAGTTCGTTTTGGATGGATCAATTTAGTTGAAATAGACAGTTTTTGCATGAAAACTCATTCCTGGTGGAACTTCATAGTAAAGTACAAAGTTCGTTTTGGATGGACAAAGTTAGTTGAAATAGACAGTTTTTGCATGAAAACTCATTCCTGGTGGAACTTCATAGCAAAGTACAAAGTTCGTTTTGGATGGACAAAGTTAGTTGAAATAGACAGTTTTTGCATAAAAACTCATTCCTGGTGGAACTTCATAGCAAAGTACAAAGTTCGTTTTGGATGGACAAAGTTAGTTGAAATAGACAGTTTTTGCATAAAAACTCATTCCTGGTGGAACTTCATAGTAAAGTACAAAGTTCGTTTTGGATGGACAAAGTTAGTTGAAATAGACAGTTTTTGCATGAAAACTCATTCCTGGTGGAACTTCATAGCAAAGTACAAAGTTCGTTTTGGATGGACAAAGTTAGTTGAAATAGACAGTTTTTGCATAAAAACTCATTCCTGGTGGAACTTCATAGCAAAGTACAAAGTTCGTTTTGGATGGATCAATTTAGTTGAAATAGACAGTTTTTGCATGAAAACTCATTCCTGGTGGAACTTCATAGCAAAGTACAAAGTTCGTTTTGGATGGACAAAGTTAGTTGAAATAGACAGTTTTTGCATAAAAACTCATTCCTGGTGGAACTTCATAGCAAAGTACAAAGTTCGTTTTGGATGGACAAAGTTAGTTGAAATAGACAGTTTTTGCATGAAAACTCATTCCTGGTGGAACTTCATAGCAAAGTACAAAGTTCGTTTTGGATGGATCAATTTAGTTGAAATAGACAGTTTTTTGTATGAAAACTCATTCCTGGTGGAACTTCATAGTAAAGTACAAAGTTCGTTTTGGATGGACAAAGTTAGTTGAAATAGACAGTTTTGCATGAAAACTCATTCCTGGTGGAACTTCATAGCAAAGTAAAACGTTCGTTTTGGATGGATCAATTTAGTTGAAATAGACAGTTTTTGCATAAAAACTCATTCCTGGTGGAACTTCATAGCAAAGTACAAAGTTCGTTTTGGATGGACGAATTAAGTTGAAATAGACAGTTTTTGTATGAAAACTCATTCCTGGTGGAACGTCATAGTAAAGTACAAAGTTCGTTTTGCATGGACAAAGTTAGTTGAAATAGACAGTTTTTGCATGAAAACTCATTCCTGGTGGAACTTCATAGCAAAGTACAAAGTTCGTTTTGGATGGATCAATTTAGTTGAAAAAGACAGTTTTTGCATAAAAACTCATTCCTGGTGGAACTTCATAGCAAAGTACAAAGTTCGTTTTGGATGGACGAATTAAGTTGAAATAGACAGTTTTGTATGAAAACTCATTCCTGGTGGAACTTCATAGTAAAGTACAAAGTTTCGTTTTGCATGGACAAAGTTAGTTGAAATAGACAGTTTTTGCATAAAAACTCATTCCTGGTGGAACTTCATAGCAAAGTACAAAGTTCGTTTTGGATGGATCAATTTAGTTGAAAAAGACAGTTTTTGCATAAAAACTCATTCCTGGTGGAACTTCATAGCAAAGTACAAAGTTCGTTTTGGATTTACAAAGTTAGTTGAAATAGACAGTTTTTGCATAAAAACTCATTCCTGGTGGAACTTCATAGCAAAGTACAAAGTTCGTTTTTGGATGGACGAATTAAGTTGAAATAGACAGTTTTTGCATAAAAACTCATTCCTGGTGGAACTTCATAGCAAAGTACAAAGTTCGTTTTGGATGGATCAATTTAGTTGAAAAAGACAGTTTTTGCATGAAAACTCATTCCTGGTGGAACTTCATAGCAAAGTACAAAGTTCGTTTTGGATGGACGAATTAAGTTGAAATAGACAGTTTTTGCATAAAAACTCATTCCTGGTGGAACTTCATAGCAAAGTACAAAGTTCGTTTTGGATGGATCAATTTAGTTGAAATAGACAGTTTTTGCATGAAAACTCATTCCTGGTGGAACTTCATAGCAAAGTACAAAGTTCGTTTTGGATGGACAAAGTTAGTTGAAATAGACAGTTTTTGCATGAAAACTCGTTCCTGGTGGAACTTCATAGCAAAGTACAAAGTTCGTTTTGGATGGACAAAGTTAGTTGAAATAGACAGTTTTTGCATGAAAACTCATTCCTGGTGGAACTTCATAGCAAAGTACAAAGTTCGTTTTGGATGGACAAAGTTAGTTGAAATAGACAGTTTTTGCATAAAAACTCATTCCTGGTGGAACTTCATAGCAAAGTACAAAGTTCGTTTTGGATGGACGAATTAAGTTGAAATAGACAGTTTTTGTATGAAAACTCATTCCTGGTGGAACTTCATAGTAAAGTACAAAGTTCGTTTTGGATGGACAAAGTTAGTTGAAATAGACAATTTTTGCATAAAAACTCATTCCTGGTGGAACTTCATAGCAAAGTACAAAGTTCGTTTTGGATGGACGAATTAAGTTGAAATAGACAGTTTTTGCATAAAAACTCATTCCTGGTGGAACTTCATAGCAAAGTACAAAGTTCGTTTTGGATGGATCAATTTAGTTGAAATAGACAGTTTTTGCATGAAAACTCATTCCTGGTGGAACTTCATAGCAAAGTACAAAGTTCGTTTTGGATGGACAAAGTTAGTTGAAATAGACAGTTTTTGCATAAAAACTCATTCCTGGTGGAACTTCATAGCAAAGTACAAAGTTCGTTTTGGATGGACAAAGTTAGTTGAAATAGACAGTTTTTGCATGAAAACTCATTCCTGGTGGAACTTCATAGCAAAGTACAAAGTTCGTTTTGGATGGATCAATTTAGTTGAAATAGACAGTTTTTGTATGAAAACTCATTCCTGGTGGAACTTCATAGTAAAGTACAAAGTTCGTTTTGGATGGACAAAGTTAGTTGAAATAGACAGTTTTTGCATGAAAACTCATTCCAGGTGGAACTTTATAGCAAAGTACAAAGTTCGTTTTGGATTTACAAAGTTAGTTGAAATAGACAGTTTTTGCATAAAAACTCATTCCTGGTGGAACTTCATAGCAAAGTACAAAGTTCGTTTTGGATGGACAAAGTTAGTTGAAATAGACAGTTTTTGCATAAAAACTCATTCCTGGTGGAACTTCATAGTAAAGTACAAAGTTCGTTTTGGATGGACAAAGTTAGTTGAAATAGACAGTTTTTGCATAAAAACTCATTCCTGGTGGAACTTCATAGCAAAGTACAAAGTTCGTTTTGGATGGATCAATTTAGTTGAAATAGACAGTTTTTGTATGAAAACTCATTCCTGGTGGAACTTCATAGCAAAGTACAAAGTTCGTTTTGGATGGACAAAGTTAGTTGAAATAGACAGTTTTTGCATGAAAACTCATTCCTGGTGGAACTTCATAGCAAAGTACAAAGTTCGTTTTGGATGGACAAAGTTAGTTGAAATAGACAGTTTTTGCATAAAAACTCATTCCTGGTGGAACTTCATAGTAAAGTACAAAGTTCGTTTTGGATGGACAAAGTTAGTTGAAATAGACAGTTTTTGCATGAAAACTCATTCCTGGTGGAACTTCATAGCAAAGTACAAAGTTCGTTTTGGATGGACAAAGTTAGTTGAAATAGACAGTTTTTGCATAAAAACTCATTCCTGGTGGAACTTCATAGCAAAGTACAAAGTTCGTTTTGGATGGATCAATTTAGTTGAAATAGACAGTTTTTGTATGAAAACTCATTCCTGGTGGAACTTCATAGTAAAGTACAAAGTTCGTTTTGGATGGACAAAGTTAGTTGAAATAGACAGTTTTTGCATGAAAACTCATTCCTGGTGGAACTTCATAGCAAAGTACAAAGTTCGTTTTGGATGGACAAAGTTAGTTGAAATAGACAGTTTTTGCATAAAAACTCATTCCTGGTGGAACTTCATAGCAAAGTACAAAGTTCGTTTTGGATGGACAAAGTTAGTTGAAATAGACAGTTTTTGCATAAAAACTCATTCCTGGTGGAACTTCATAGTAAAGTACAAAGTTCGTTTTGGATGGACAAAGTTAGTTGAAATAGACAGTTTTTGCATGAAAACTCATTCCTGGTGGAACTTCATAGCAAAGTACAAAGTTCGTTTTGGATGGACAAAGTTAGTTGAAATAGACAGTTTTTGCATAAAAACTCATTCCTGGTGGAACTTCATAGCAAAGTACAAAGTTCGTTTTGGATGGATCAATTTAGTTGAAATAGACAGTTTTTGTATGAAAACTCATTCCTGGTGGAACTTCATAGTAAAGTACAAAGTTCGTTTGGATGGACAAAGTTAGTTGAAATAGACAGTTTTTGCATGAAAACTCATTCCTGGTGGAACTTCATAGCAAAGTACAAAGTTCGTTTTGGATGGACAAAGTTAGTTGAAATAGACAGTTTTTGCATAAAAACTCATTCCTGGTGGAACTTCATAGCAAAGTACAAAGTTCGTTTTGGATGGATGAATTTAGTTGAAATAGACAGTTTTTGCATGAAAACTCATTCCTGGTGGAACTTCATAGCAAAGTACAAAGTTCGTTTTGGATGGACAAAGTTAGTTGAAATAGACAGTTTTTGCATGAAAACTCATTCCTGGTGGAACTTCATAGCAAAGTACAAAGTTCGTTTTGGATGGACAAAGTTAGTTGAAATAGACAGTTTTTGCATGAAAACTCATTCCTGGTGGAACTTCATAGCAAAGTACAAAGTTCGTTTTGGATGGATCAATTTAGTTGAAATAGACAGTTTTTGTATGAAAACTCATTCCTGGTGGAACTTCATAGTAAAGTACAAAGTTCGTTTTGGATGGACAAAGTTAGTTGAAATAGACAGTTTTTGCATAAAAACTCATTCCTGGTGGAACTTCATAGCAAAGTACAAAGTTCGTTTTGGATGGACGAATTAAGTTGAAATAGACAGTTTTTGCATGAAAACTCATTCCTGGTGGAACTTCATAGCAAAGTACAAAGTTCGTTTTGGATGGATCAATTTAGTTGAAATAGACAGTTTTTGCATGAAAACTCATTCCTGGTGGAACTTCATAGCAAAGTACAAAGTTCGTTTTGGATGGACAAAGTTAGTTGAAATAGACAGTTTTTGCATGAAAACTCATTCCTGGTGGAACTTCATAGCAAAGTACAAAGTTCGTTTTGGATGGATCAATTTAGTTGAAATAGACAGTTTTTGCATGAAAACTCATTCCTGGTGGAACTTCATAGCAAAGTACAAAGTTCGTTTTGGATGGACAAAGTTAGTTGAAATAGACAGTTTTTGCATGAAAACTCATTCCTGGTGGAACTTCATAGCAAAGTACAAAGTTCGTTTTGGATGGACAAAGTTAGTTGAAATAGATAATTTTTGCATGAAAACTCATTCCTGGTGGAACTTCATAGCAAAGTACAAAGTTCGTTTTGGATGGATGAATTTAGTTGAAATAGACAGTTTTTGCATAAAAACTCATTCCTGGTGGAACTTCATAGCAAAGTACAAAGTTCGTTTTGGATGGATCAATTTAGTTGAAATAGACAGTTTTTGTATGAAAACTCATTCCTGGTGGAACTTCATAGTAAAGTACAAAGTTCGTTTTGGATGGACAAAGTTAGTTGAAATAGACAGTTTTTGCATGAAAACTCATTCCTGGTGGAACTTCATAGCAAAGTACAAAGTTCGTTTTGGATGGACAAAGTTAGTTGAAATAGACAGTTTTTGCATAAAAACTCATTCCTGGTGGAACTTCATAGCAAAGTACAAAGTTCGTTTTGGATGGACAAAGTTAGTTGAAATAGACAGTTTTTGCATAAAAACTCATTCCTGGTGGAACTTCATAGTAAAGTACAAAGTTCGTTTTGGATGGACAAAGTTAGTTGAAATAGACAGTTTTTGCATGAAAACTCATTCCTGGTGGAACTTCATAGCAAAGTACAAAGTTCGTTTTGGATGGACAAAGTTAGTTGAAATAGACAGTTTTTGCATAAAAACTCATTCCTGGTGGAACTTCATAGCAAAGTACAAAGTTCGTTTTGGATGGATCAATTTAGTTGAAATAGACAGTTTTTGTATGAAAACTCATTCCTGGTGGAACTTCATAGTAAAGTACAAAGTTCGTTTTGGATGGACAAAGTTAGTTGAAATAGACAGTTTTTGCATGAAAACTCATTCCTGGTGGAACTTCATAGCAAAGTACAAAGTTCGTTTTGGATGGACAAAGTTAGTTGAAATAGACAGTTTTTGCATAAAAACTCATTCCTGGTGGAACTTCATAGCAAAGTACAAAGTTCGTTTTGGATGGATGAATTTAGTTGAAATAGACAGTTTTAGCATGAAAACTCATTCCTGGTGGAACTTCATAGCAAAGTACAAAGTTCGTTTTGGATGGACAAAGTTAGTTGAAATAGACAGTTTTTGCATGAAAACTCATTCCTGGTGGAACTTCATAGCAAAGTACAAAGTTCGTTTTGGATGGATCAATTTAGTTGAAATAGACAGTTTTTGTATGAAAACTCATTCCTGGTGGAACTTCATAGTAAAGTACAAAGTTCGTTTTGGATGGACAAAGTTAGTTGAAATAGACAGTTTTTGCATAAAAACTCATTCCTGGTGGAACTTCATAGCAAAGTACAAAGTTCGTTTTGGATGGACAAAGTTAGTTGAAATAGACAGTTTTTGCATGAAAACTCATTCCTGGTGGAACTTCATAGCAAAGTACAAAGTTCGTTTTGGATGGATCAATTTAGTTGAAATAGACAGTTTTTGCATGAAAACTCATTCCTGGTGGAACTTCATAGCAAAGTACAAAGTTCGTTTTGGATGGACAAAGTTAGTTGTAATTAACAGCTTTTTTATGAAAACACACTTCTGGTGGAACTTCATATCAACGAACAAAGTTCGAATCGGATGGACAAAGTTAGTTGTAATTAACAGTTTTTGTATGAAAACACACTTCTGGTGGAACTTCATAGCAAAGTACAAAGTTCGTTTTGGATGGACAAAGTTAGTTGAAATAGACAGTTTTTGCATAAAAACTCATTCCTGGTGGAACTTCATAGCAAAGTACAAAGTTCGTTTTGGATGGACAAAGTTAGTTGAAATAGATAATTTTTGCATGAAAACTCATTCCTGGTGGAACTTCATAGCAAAGTACAAAGTTCGTTTTGGATGGACGAATTAAGTTGAAATAGACAGTTTTTGTATGAAAACTCATTCCTGGTGGAACTTCATAGCAAAGTACAAAGTTCGTTTTGGATGGACAAAGTTAGTTGAAATAGACAGTTTTTGCATAAAAACTCATTCCTGGTGGAACTTCATAGCAAAGTACAAAGTTCGTTTTGGATGGACAAAGTTAGTTGAAATAGACAGTTTTTGCATGAAAACTCATTCCTGGTGGAACTTCATAGCAAAGTACAAAGTTCGTTTTGGATGGACAAAGTTAGTTGTAATTAACAGCTTTTTTATGAAAACACACTTCTGGTGGAACTTCATATCAACGAACAAAGTTCGAATCGGATGAACAAAGTTAGTTGTAATTAACAGTTTTTGTATGAAAACACACTTCTGGTGGAACTTCATAGCAAAGTACAAAGTTCGTTTTGGATGGACAAAGTTAGTTGAAATAGATAATTTTTGCATGAAAACTCATTCCTGGTGGAACTTCATAGCAAAGTACAAAGTTCGTTTTGGATGGACGAATTAAGTTGAAATAGACAGTTTTTGTATGAAAACTCATTCCTGGTGGAACTTCATAGCAAAGTACAAAGTTCGTTTTGGATGGACAAAGTTAGTTGAAATAGACAGTTTTTGCATAAAAACTCATTCCTGGTGGAACTTCATAGCAAAGTACAAAGTTCGTTTTGGATGGACGAATTAAAATGAAAAAGACAGTTTTTGTATGAAAACTCATTCCTGGTGGAACTTCATAGCAAAGTACAAAGTTCGTTTTGGATGGACAAAGTTAGTTGAAATAGACAGTTTTTGCATGAAAACTCATTCTTGGTGGAACTTCATAGCAAAGTACAAAGTTCGTTTTGGATGGACAAAGTTAGTTGAAATAGACAGTTTTTGCATGAAAACTCATTCCTGGTGGAACTTCATAGCAAAGTACAAAGTTCGTTTTGGATGGATCAATTTAGTTGAAATAGACAGTTTTTGTATGAAAACTCATTCCTGGTGGAACTTCATAGTAAAGTACAAAGTTCGTTTTGGATGGACAAAGTTAGTTGAAATAGACAGTTTTTGCATGAAAACTCATTCCTGGTGGAACTTCATAGCAAAGTACAAAGTTCGTTTTGGATGGACAAAGTTAGTTGAAATAGACAGTTTTTGTATGAAAACTCATTCCTGGTGGAACTTCATAGTAAAGTACAAAGTTCGTTTTGGATGGACAAAGTTAGTTGAAATAGACAGTTTTTGCATGAAAACTCATTCCTGGTGGAACTTCATAGCAAAGTACAAAGTTCGTTTTGGATGGACAAAGTTAGTTGAAATAGACAGTTTTTGCATGAAAACTCATTCCAGGTGGAACTTCATAGCAAAGTACAAAGTTCGTTTTGGATGGACAAAGTTAGTTGAAAAAGACAGTTTTTGCATGAAAACTCATTCCTGGTGGAACTTCATAGCAAAGTACAAAGTTCGTTTTGGATGGACAAAGTTAGTTGAAATAGACAGTTTTTGCATAAAAACTCATTCCTGGTGGAACTTCATAGCAAAGTACAAAGTTCGTTTTGGATGGACAAAGTTAGTTGAAATAGACAGTTTTTGCATGAAAACTCATTCCTGGTGGAACTTCATAGCAAAGTACAAAGTTCGTTTTGGATGGATCAATTTAGTTGAAATAGACAGTTTTTGCATGAAAACTCATTCCTGGTGGAACTTCATAGCAAAGTACAAAGTTCGTTTTGGATGGACAAAGTTAGTTGAAATAGACAGTTTTTGCATGAAAACTCATTCCTGGTGGAACTTCATAGCAAAGTACAAAGTTCGTTTTGGATGGACAAAGTTAGTTGAAATAGACAGTTTTTGCATAAAAACTCATTCCTGGTGGAACTTCATAGTAAAGTACAAAGTTCGTTTTGGATGGACAAAGTTAGTTGAAATAGACAGTTTTTGCATGAAAACTCATTCCTGGTGGAACTTCATAGCAAAGTACAAAGTTCGTTTTGGATGGACAAAGTTAGTTGAAATAGACAGTTTTTGCATAAAAACTCATTCCTGGTGGAACTTCATAGCAAAGTACAAAGTTCGTTTTGGATGGATCAATTTAGTTGAAATAGACAGTTTTTGTATGAAAACTCATTCCTGGTGGAACTTCATAGTAAAGTACAAAGTTCGTTTTGGATGGACAAAGTTAGTTGAAATAGACAGTTTTTGCATAAAAACTCATTCCTGGTGGAACTTCATAGCAAAGTACAAAGTTCGTTTTGGATGGACAAAGTTAGTTGAAATAGACAGTTTTTGCATGAAAACTCATTCCTGGTGGAACTTCATAGCAAAGTACAAAGTTCGTTTTGGATGGATCAATTTAGTTGAAATAGACAGTTTTTGCATGAAAACTCATTCCTGGTGGAACTTCATAGCAAAGTACAAAGTTCGTTTTGGATGGACAAAGTTAGTTGAAATAGACAGTTTTTGCATGAAAACTCATTCCTGGTGGAACTTCATAGCAAAGTACAAAGTTCGGTTTGGATGGACAAAGTTAGTTGAAATAGACAGTTTTTGCATAAAAACTCATTCCTGGTGGAACTTCATAGTAAAGTACAAAGTTCGTTTTGGATGGACAAAGTTAGTTGAAATAGACAGTTTTTGCTTGAAAACTCATTCCTGGTGGAACTTCATAGCAAAGTACAAAGTTCGTTTTGGATGGATCAATTTAGTTGAAATAGACTGTTTTTGTATGAAAACTCATTCCTGGTGGAACTTCATAGTAAAGTACAAAGTTCGTTTTGGATGGACAAAGTTAGTTGAAATAGACAGTTTTTGCATGAAAACTCATTCCTGGTGGAACTTCATAGCAAAGTACAAAGTTCGTTTTGGATGGACAAAGTTAGTTGAAATAGACAGTTTTTGCATAAAAACTCATTCCTGGTGGAACTTCATAGCAAAGTACAAAGTTCGTTTTGGATGGATCAATTTAGTTGAAATAGACAGTTTTTGTATGAAAACTCATTCCTGGTGGAACTTCATAGCAAAGTACAAAGTTCGTTTTGGATGGACAAAGTTAGTTGAAATAGACAGTTTTTGCATGAAAACTCATTCCTGGTGGAACTTCATAGCAAAGTACAAAGTTCGTTTTGGATGAACAAAGTTAGTTGAAATAGACAGTTTTTGCATAAAAACTCATTCCTGGTGGAACTTCATAGCAAAGTACAAAGTTCGTTTTGGATGGACAAAGTTAGTTGAAATAGACAGTTTTTGCATGAAAACTCATTCCTGGTGGAACTTCATAGCAAAGTACAAAGTTCGTTTTGGATGGATCAATTTAGTTGAAATAGACAGTTTTTGCATGAAAACTCATTCCTGGTGGAACTTCATAGCAAAGTACAAAGTTCGTTTTGGATGGACAAAGTTAGTTGAAATAGACAGTTTTTGCATGAAAACTCATTCCTGGTGGAACTTCATAGCAAAGTACAAAGTTCGTTTTGGATGGACAAAGTTAGTTGAAATAGACAGTTTTTGCATAAAAACTCATTCCTGGTGGAACTTCATAGTAAAGTACAAAGTTCGTTTTGGATGGACAAAGTTAGTTGAAATAGACAGTTTTTGCATGAAAACTCATTCCTGGTGGAACTTCATAGCAAAGTACAAAGTTCGTTTTGGATGGACAAAGTTAGTTGAAATAGACAGTTTTTGCATGAAAACTCATTCCTGGTGGAACTTCATAGCAAAGTACAAAGTTCGTTTTGGATGGATCAATTTAGTTGAAATAGACAGTTTTTGTATGAAAACTCATTCCTGGTGGAACTTCATAGTAAAGTACAAAGTTCGTTTTGGATGGACAAAGTTAGTTGAAATAGACAGTTTTTGCATGAAAACTCATTCCTGGTGGAACTTCATAGCAAAGTACAAAGTTCGTTTTGGATGGACAAAGTTAGTTGAAATAGACAGTTTTTGCATAAAAACTCATTCCTGGTGGAACTTCATAGCAAAGTACAAAGTTCGTTTTGGATGGATCAATTTAGTTGAAATAGACAGTTTTTGTATGAAAACTCATTCCTGGTGGAACTTCATAGCAAAGTACAAAGTTCGTTTTGGATGGACAAAGTTAGTTGAAATAGACAGTTTTTGCATGAAAACTCATTCCTGGTGGAACTTCATAGCAAAGTACAAAGTTCGTTTTGGATGGACAAAGTTAGTTGAAATAGACAGTTTTTGCATAAAAACTCATTCCTGGTGGAACTTCATAGCAAAGTACAAAGTTCGTTTTGGATGGACAAAGTTAGTTGAAATAGACAGTTTTTGCATGAAAACTCATTCCTGGTGGAACTTCATAGCAAAGTACAAAGTTCGTTTTGGATGGATCAATTTAGTTGAAATAGACAGTTTTTGCATGAAAACTCATTCCTGGTGGAACTTCATAGCAAAGTACAAAGTTCGTTTTGGATGGACAAAGTTAGTTGAAATAGACAGTTTTTGCATGAAAACTCATTCCTGGTGGAACTTCATGGCAAAGTACAAAGTTCGTTTTGGATGGACAAAGTTAGTTGAAATAGATAATTTTTGCATGAAAACTCATTCCTGGTGGAACTTCATAGCAAAGTACAAAGTTCGTTTTGGATGGACGAATTAAGTTGAAATAGACAGTTTTTGTATGAAAACTCATTCCTGGTGGAACTTCATAGCAAAGTACAAAGTTCGTTTTGGATGGACGAATTAAGTTGAAATAGACAGTTTTTGTATGAAAACTCATTCCTGGTGGAACTTCATAGCAAAGTACAAAGTTCGTTTTGGATGGACAAAGTTAGTTGAAATAGACAGTTTTTGCATGAAAACTCATTCCTGGTGGAACTTCATAGCAAAGTACAAAGTTCGTTTTGGATGGACAAAGTTAGTTGTAATTAACAGCTTTTTTATAAAAACACACTTCTGGTGGAACTTCATATCAACGAACAAAGTTCGAATCGGATGGACAAAGTTAGTTGTAATTAACAGTTTTTGTATGAAAACACACTTCTGGTGGAACTTCATAGCAAAGTACAAAGTTCGTTTTGGATGGACAAAGTTAGTTGTAATTAACAGTTTTTGTATGAAAACACACTTCTGGTGGAACTTCATATCAAAGAACAAAGTTCGAATCGGATGGACAAAGTTAGTTGTAATTAACAGTTTTTGTATGAAAACACACTTCTGGTGGAACTTCATATCAACGAACAAAGTTCGAATCGGATGGACAAAGTTAGTTGTAATTAACAGTTTTTGTATGAAAACACACTTCTAGTGGAACTTCAAATCAACGAACAAAGTTCGTTTTGGATGGACAAAGTTAGATGTAATTAACAGTTTTTGTATGAAAACACACTTCTAGTGGAACTTCATATGAAAGAACAAAGTTCGAATCGGATGGACAAAGTTAGTTGTAATTAACAGTTTTTGTATGAAAACACACTTCTGGTGGAACTTCATAGCAAAGTACAAAGTTCGTTTTGGATGGACAAAGTTAGTTGTAATTAACAGTTTTTGTATGAAAACACACTTCTGGTGGAACTTCAAATCAACGAACAAATTTCGAATCGGATGGACAAAGTTAGTTGTAATTAACAGTTTTTGTATGAAAACACACTTCTGGTGGAACTTCATATCAACGAACAAAGTTCGAATCGGATAGACAAAGTTAGTTGTAATTAACAGTTTTTGTATGAAAACACACTTCTGGTGGAACTTCATATCAACGAACAAAGTTCGAATCGGATGGACAAAGTTAGTTGTAATTAACAGTTTTTGTATGAAAACACACTTCTAGTGGAACTTCAAATCAACGAACAAAGTTCGTTTTGGATGGACAAAGTTAGATGTAATTAACAGTTTTTGTATGAAAACACACTTCTAGTGGAACTTCATATCAACGAACAAAGTTCGAATCGGATGGACAAAGTTAATTGTAATTAACAGTTTTTGTATGAAAACACACTTCTAGTGGAACTTCATATGAAAGAACAAAGTTCGTTTTGGATGGACAAAGTTAGTTGTAATTAACAGTTTTTGTATGAAAACACAATTCTAGTGGAATTTCATATTAACGAACAAAGTTCGTTTTGGATGGACAAAGTTAGTTGTAATTAACAGTTTTTGTATGAAAACTCACTTCTAGTGGAACTTCATATGAAAGAACAAAGTTCGAATCGGATGGACAAAGTTAGTTGTAATTAACAGTTTTTGTATGAAAACACACTTCTAGTGGAATTTCATATTAACGAACAAAGTTCGTTTTGGATGGACAAAGTTAGTTGTAATTAACAGTTTTTGTATGAAAACACACTTCTGGTGGAACTTCATATCAACGAACAAAGTTCGAATCGGATGGACAAAGTTAATTGTAATTAACAGTTTTTGTATGAAAACACACTTCTAGTGGAATTTCATATTAACGAACAAAGTTCGTTTAGGATGGACAAAGTTAGTTGTAATTAACAGTTTTTGTATGAAATTACACTTCTGGTGGAACTTTATATCAACGAACAAAGTTCGAATCGGATGGACAAAGTTAATTGTAATTAACAGTTTTTGTATGAAAACTCACTTCTAGTGGAACTTCATATGAAAGAACAAAGTTCGAATCGGATGGACAAAGTTAGTTGTAATTAACAGTTTTTGTATGAAAACACACTTCTGGTGGAACTTCATATCAAAGAACAAAGTTCGAATCGGATGGACAAAGTTAGTTGTAATTAATAGTTTTTGTATGAAAACTCACTTCTAGTGGAACTTCATATGAAAGAACAAAGTTCGAATCGGATGGACAAAGTTAGTTGTAATTAACAGTTTTTGTATGAAAACACACTTCTGGTGGAACTTCAAATCAACGAACAAAGTTCGAATCGGATGGACAAAGTTAGTTGTAATTAACAGTTTTTGTATGAAAACACACTTCTGGTGGAACTTCATATCAAGGAACAAAGTTCGAATCGGATAGACAAAGTTAGTTGTAATTAACAGTTTTTGTATGAAAACTCACTTCTAGTGGAACTTCAAATCAACGAACAAAGTTCGTTTTGGATGGACAAAGTTAGATGTAATTAACAGTTTTTGTATGAAAACACACTTCTAGTGGAACTTCATATCAACGAACAAAGTTCGAATCGGATGGACAAAGTTAATTGTAATTAACAGTTTTTGTATGAAAACACACTTCTAGTGGAACTTCATATGAAAGAACAAAGTTCGTTTTGGATGGACAAAGTTAGTTGTAATTAACAGTTTTTGTATGAAAACACACTTCTAGTGGAATTTCATATTAACGAACAAAGTTCGTTTTGGATGGACAAAGTTAGTTGTAATTAACAGTTTTTGTATGAAAACACACTTCTAGTGGAACTTCATATGAAAGAACAAAGTTCGAATCGGATGGACAAAGTTAGTTGTAATTAACAGTTTTTGTATGAAAACACACTTCTGGTGGAACTTCATATCAACGAACAAAGTTCGAATCGGATGGACAAAGTTAGTTGTAGTTAACAGTTTTAATATGAAAACTCACTTCTAGTGGAACTTCAAATCAACGAGCAAAGTTCGTTTTGGATGGACAAAGTTAGTTGTAATTAACAGTTTTTGTATGAAAACACACTTCTGGTGGAACTTCATATGAAAGAACAAAGTTCGAATCGGATGGACAAAGTTAGTTGTAATTAACAGTTTTTGTATGAAAACACACTTCTGGTGGAACTTCATAGCAAAGTACAAAGTTCGTTTTGGATGGACAAAGTTAGTTGTAATTAACAGTTTTTGTATGAAAACACACTTCTAGTGGAATTTCATATTAACGAACAAAGTTCGTTTTGGATGGACAAAGTTAGTTGTAATTAACAGTTTTTGTATGAAAACACACTTCTGGTGGAACTTCATATCAACGAACAAAGTTCGAATCGGATGGACAAAGTTAATTGTAATTAACAGTTTTTGTATGAAAACACACTTCTAGTGGAACTTCATATCAAAGAACAAAGTTCGTTTTTAATGGACAAAGTTAGATGTAATTAACAGTTTTTGTATGAAAACACCCTTCTGGTGGAACTTCATATCCACGAACAAAGTTCGAATCGGATGGACAAAGTTAGTTGTAATTAACAGTTTTTGTATGAAAACACACTTCTAGTGGAACCTCATATGAAAAAACAAAGTTCGTTTTGGATGGAGAAAGTTAGTTGTAATTAACAGTTTTTGTATGAAAACACACTTCCAGTGGAACTTCATATCAACGAACAAAGTTCGTTTTGGATGGACAAAGTTAGTTGTAATTAACAGTTTTTGTATGAAAACACACTTCTGGTGGAACTTCATATCAAAGAACAAAGTTCGAATCGGATGGACAAAGTTAGTTGTAATTAACAGTTTTTGTATGAAAACACACTTCTGATGGAACTTCATATGAAAGAACAATTTTCGTTTTGGATGGACAAAGTTAGTTGTAATTAACAGTTTTTGTATGACAACACACTTCTGGTGGAAATTCATATGAAAGAACAAAGTTCGAATCGGATGGACAAAGTTAGTTGTAATTAACAGTTTTTGTATGAAAACACACTTCTAGTGGAACCTCATATGAAAAAACAAAGTTCGTTTTGGATGGACAAAGTTAGTTGTAATTAACAGTTTTTGTATGAAAACACACTTCCAGTGGAACTTCATATCAACGAACAATTTTCGTTTTGGATGGACAAAGTTAGTTGTAATTAACAGTTTTTGTATGAAAACACACTTCTGGTGGAACTTCATATGAAAGAACAAAGTTCGAATCGGATGGACAAAGTTAGTTGTAATTAACAGTTTTTGTATGAAAACACACTTCTGGTGGAACTTCATATGAAAGAACAATTTTCGTTTTGGATGGACAAAGTTAGTTGAAATTAACAGTTTTTGTATGAAAACACACTTCTAGTGGAATTTCATATTAACGAACAAACTTCGTTTTGGATGGACAAAGTTAGTTGTAATTAACAGTTTTTGTATGACAACACACTTCTGGTGGAAATTCATATGAAAGAACAAAGTTCGAATCGGATGGACAAAGTTAGTTGTAATTAACAGTTTTTGTATGAAAACACACTTCTAGTGGAACCTCATATGAAAAAACAAAGTTCGTTTTGGATGGACAAAGTTAGTTGTAATTAACAGTTTTTGTATGAAAACACACTTCCAGTGGAACTTCATATCAACGAACAAAGTTCGTTTTGGATGGACAAAGTTAGTTGTAATTAACAGTTTTTGTATGAAAACACACTTCTGGTGGAACTTCATATGAAAGAACAAAGTTCGAATCGGATGGACAAAGTTAGTTGTAATTAACAGTTTTTGTATGAAAACACACTTCTGGTGGAACTTCATATCAACGAACAAAGTTCGAATCGGATGGACAAAGTTAGTTGTAATTAACAGTTTTTGTATGAAAACACACTTCTAGTGGAATTTCATATTAACGAACAAAGTTCGTTTTGGATGGACAAAGTTAGTTGTAATTAACAGTTTTTGTATGAAAACTCACTTCTAGTGGAACTTCATATGAAAAAACAAAGTTCGAATCGGATGGACAAAGTTAGTTGTAATTAACAGTTTTTGTATGAAAACACACTTCTGGTGGAACTCCATATCAAAGAACAAAGTTCGAATCGGATGGACAAAGTTAGTTGTAATTAATAGTTTTTGTATGAAAACACACTTCTAGTGGAACTTCATATGAAAGAACAAAGTTCGAATCGGATGGACAAAGTTAGTTGTAATTAACAGTTTTTGTATGAAAACACACTTCTGGTGGAACTTCATATCAACGAACAAAGTTCGAATCGGATGGACAAAGTTAATTGTAATTAACAGTTTTTGTATGAAAACACACTTCTAGTGGAACTTCATATCAAAGAACAAAGTTCGTTTTTAATGGACAAAGTTAGATGTAATTAACAGTTTTTGTATGAAAACACCCTTCTGGTGGAACTTCATATCCACGAACAAAGTTCGAATCGGATGGACAAAGTTAGTTGTAATTAACAGTTTTTGTATGAAAACACACTTCTAGTGGAACCTCATATGAAAAAACAAAGTTCGTTTTGGATGGACAAAGTTAGTTGTAATTAACAGTTTTTGTATGAAAACACACTTCCAGTGGAACTTCATATCAACGAACAATTTTCGTTTTGGATGGACAAAGTTAGTTGTAATTAACAGTTTTTGTATGAAAACACACTTCTGGTGGAACTTCATATGAAAGAACAAAGTTCGAATCGGATGGACAAAGTTAGTTGTAATTAACAGTTTTTGTATGAAAACACACTTCTGGTGGAACTTCATATGAAAGAACAATTTTCGTTTTGGATGGACAAAGTTAGTTGTAATTAACAGTTTTTGTATGAAAACACACTTCTAGTGGAATTTCATATTAACGAACAAACTTCGTTTTGGATGGACAAAGTTAGTTGTAATTAACAGTTTTTGTATGAAAACACACTTCTAGTGGAACCTCATATGAAAAAACAAAGTTCGTTTTGGATGGACAAAGTTAGTTGTAATTAACAGTTTTTGTATGAAAACTCATTTCTAGTGGAACTTCAAATCAACGAACAAAGTTCGTTTTGGATGGACAAAGTTAGATGTAATTAACAGTTTTTGTATGAAAACACACTT
The DNA here is from genome assembly GCF_943734755.1 of Anopheles moucheti. NCBI lineage: Eukaryota > Metazoa > Arthropoda > Insecta > Diptera > Culicidae > Anopheles > Anopheles moucheti. The sequence goes on from NW_026453655.1 coordinate 221,606, forward strand.
CTAGTGGAACTTCATATCAACGAACAAAGTTCGAATCGGATGGACAAAGTTAATTGTAATTAACAGTTTTTGTATGAAAACACACTTCTAGTGGAATTTCATATTAACGAACAAAGTTCGTTTTGGATGGACAAAGTTAGTTGTAATTAACAGTTTTTGTATGAAATTACACTTCTGGTGGAACTTCATATCAACGAACAAAGTTCGAATCGGATGGACAAAGTTAATTGTAATTAACAGTTTTTGTATGAAAACTCACTTCTAGTGGAACTTCATATGAAAGAACAAAGTTCGAATCGGATGGACAAAGTTAGTTGTAATTAACAGTTTTTGTATGAACACTCACTTCTGGTGGAACTTCATATCAACGAACAAAGTTTGTTGTAATTAACAGTTTTTGCATGAAAACACACTTCTGGTGGAACTTCAAATCAACGAACAAAGTTCGAATCGGATGGACAAAGTTAGTTGTAATTAACAGTTTTTGTATGAAAACACACTTCTGGTGGAACTTCATATCAACGAACAAAGTTCGAATCGGATAGACAAAGTTAGTTGTAATTAACAGTTTTTGTATGAAAACTCACTTCTAGTGGAACTTCAAATCAACGAACAAAGTTCGTTTTGGATGGACAAAGTTAGATGTAATTAACAGTTTTTGTATGAAAACACACTTCTAGTGGAACTTCATATCAACGAACAAAGTTCGAATCGGATGGACAAAGTTAATTGTAATTAACAGTTTTTGTATGAAAACACACTTCTAGTGGAACTTCATATGAAAGAACAAAGTTCGTTTTGGATGGACAAAGTTAGTTGTAATTAACAGTTTTTGTATGAAAACACACTTCTAGTGGAATTTCATATTAACGAACAAAGTTCGTTTTGGATGGACAAAGTTAGTTGTAATTAACAGTTTTTGTATGAAAACACACTTCTAGTGGAACTTCATATGAAAGAACAAAGTTCGAATCGGATTGACAAAGTTAGTTGTAATTAACAGTTTTTGTATGAAAACACACTTCTGGTGGAACTTCATATCAACGAACAAAGTTCGAATCGGATGGACAAAGTTAGTTGTAGTTAACAGGTTTAAAATGAAAACTCACTTCTAGTGGAACTTCATATGAAAGAACAAAGTTCGAATCGGATGGACAAAGTTAGTTGTAATTAACAGTTTTTGTATGAACACTCACTTCTGGTGGAACTTCATATCAACGAACAAAGTTTGTTGTAATTAACAGTTTTTGCATGAAAACACACTTCTGGTGGAACTTCAAATCAACGAACAAAGTTCGAATCGGATGGACAAAGTTAGTTGTAATTAACAGTTTTTGTATGAAAACACACTTCTGGTGGAACTTCATATCAACGAACAAAATTCGAATCGGATAGACAAAGTTAGTTGTAATTAACAGTTTTTGTATGAAAACTCACTTCTAGTGGAACTTCAAATCAACGAACAAACTTCGTTTTGGATGGACAAAGTTAGATGTAATTAACAGTTTTTGTATGAAAACACACTTCTAGTGGAACTTCATATCAACGAACAAAGTTCGAATCGGATGGACAAAGTTAATTGTAATTAACAGTTTTTGTATGAAAACACACTTCTAGTGGAACTTCATATGAAAGAACAAAGTTCGTTTTGGATGGACAAAGTTAGTTGTAATTAACAGTTTTTGTATGAAAACACACTTCTAGTGGAATTTCATATTAACGAACAAAGTTCGTTTTGGATGGACAAAGTTAGTTGTAATTAACAGTTTTTGTATGAAAACACACTTCTAGTGGAACTTCATATGAAAGAACAAAGTTCGAATCGGATGGACAAAGTTAGTTGTAATTAACAGTTTTTGTATGAAAACACACTTCTGGTGGAACTTCATATGAAAGAACAAAGTTCGAATCGGATGGACAAAGTTAATTGTAATTAACAGTTTTTGTATGAAAACACACTTCTAGTGGAACTTCATATGAAAGAACAAAGTTCGTTTTGGATGGACAAAGTTAGTTGTAATTAACAGTTTTTGTATGAAAACACACTTCTAGTGGAATTTCATATTAACGAACAAAGTTCGTTTTGGATGGACAAAGTTAGTTGTAATTAACAGTTTTTGTATGAAAACACACTTCTGGTGGAACTTCATATCAACGAACAAAGTTCGAATCGGATGGACAAAGTTAATTGTAATTAACAGTTTTTGTATGAAAACACACTTCTAGTGGAACTTCATATCAAAGAACAAAGTTCGTTTTTAATGGACAAAGTTAGATGTAATTAACAGTTTTTGTTTGAAAACACCCTTCTGGAGGAACTTCATATCCACGAACAAAGTTCGAATCGGATGGACAAAGTTAGTTGTAATTAACAGTTTTTGTATGAAAACACACTTCTAGTGGAACCTCATATGAAAAAACAAAGTTCGTTTTGGATGGACAAAGTTAGTTGTAATTAACAGTTTTTGTATGAAAACACACTTCCAGTGAAACTTCATATCAACGAACAAAGTTCGTTTTGGATGGACAAAGTTAGTTGTAATTAACAGTTTTTGTATGAAAACACACTTCTAGTGGAATTTCATATTAACGAACAAACTTCGTTTTGGATGGACAAAGTTAGTTGTAATTAACAGTTTTTGTATGAAAACACACTTCTGGTGGATTTTCATATGAAAAAACAAAGTTCGAATCGGATGGACAAAGTTAGTTGTAATTAACAGTTTTTGTATGAAAACACACTTCTGGTGGATTTTCATATGAAAAAACAAAGTTCGTTTTGGATGGACAAAGTTAGTTGTAATTAACAGTTTTTGTATGAAAACACACTTCTAGTGGAACTTCATATGAAAGAACAAAGTTCGAATCGGATGGACAAAGTTAGTTGTAATTAACAGTTTTTGTATGAAAACACACTTCTGGTGGAACTTCATATCAACGAACAAAGTTCGAATCGGATGGACAAAGTTAGTTATAGTTAACAGTTTTAATATGAAAACTCACTTCTAGTGGAACCTCATATGAAAAAACAAAGTTCGTTTTGGATGGACAAAGTTAGTTGTAATTAACAGTTTTTGTATGAAAACACACTTCCAGTGGAACTTCATATCAACGAACAAAGTTCGTTTTGGATGGACAAAGTTAGTTGTAATTAACAGTTTTTGTATGAAAACACACTTCTAGTGGAATTTCATATTAACGAACAAACTTCGTTTTGGATGGACAAAGTTAGTTGTAATTAACAGTTTTTGTATGAAAACACACTTCTAGTGGAACTTCATATGAAAGAACAAAGTTCGAATCGGATGGACAAAGTTAGTTGTAATTAACAGTTTTTGTATGAAAACACACTTCTAGTGGAACCTCATATGAAAAAACAAAGTTCGTTTTGGATGGACAAAGTTAGTTGTAATTAACAGTTTTTGTATGAAAACACACTTCCAGTGGAACTTCATATCAACGAACAAAGTTCGTTTTGGATGGACAAAGTTAGTTGTAATTAACAGTTTTTGTATGAAAACACACTTCTAGTGGAATTTCATATTAACGAACAAACTTCGTTTTGGATGGACAAAGTTAGTTGTAATTAACAGTTTTTGTATGAAAACACACTTCTAGTGGAACTTCATATGAAAGAACAAAGTTCGAATCGGATGGACAAAGTTAGTTGTAATTAACAGTTTTTGTATGAAAACACACTTCTAGTGGAATTTCATATTAACGAACAAACTTCGTTTTGGATGGACAAAGTTAGTTGTAATTAACAGTTTTTGTATGAAAACACACTTCTGGTGGAACTTCATATGAAAGAACAAAGTTCGAATCGGATGGACAAAGTTAGTTGTAATTAACAGTTTTTGTATGAAAACACACTTCTGGTGGAACTTCATATGAAAAAACAAAGTTCGTTTTGGATGGACAAAGTTAGTTGTAATTAACAGTTTTTGTATGAAAACACACTTCCAGTGGAACTTCATATCAACGAACAAAGTTCGTTTTGGATGGACAAAGTTAGTTGTAATTAACAGTTTTTGTATGAAAACTCACTTCTAGTGGAACTTCATATGAAAGAACAAAGTTCGAATCGGATGGACAAAGTTAGTTGTAGTTAACAGTTTTTGTATGAAAACACACTTCTGGTGGAACTTCATATCAAAGAACAAAGTTCGAATCGGATGGACAAAGTTAATTGTAATTAACAGTTTTTGTATGAAAACACACTTCTAGTGGAACTTCATATGAAAGAACAAAGTTCGTTTTGGATGGACAAAGTTAGTTGTAATTAACAGTTTTTGTATGAAAACACACTTCTAGTGGAATTTCATATTAACGAACAAACTTCGTTTTGGATGGACAAAGTTAGTTGTAATTAACAGTTTTTGTATGAAAACACACTTCTGGTGGAACTTCATATCAACGAACAAAGTTCGAATCGGATGGACAAAGTTAATTGTAATTAACAGTTTTTGTATGAAAACACACTTCTAGTGGAACCTCATATGAAAAAACAAAGTTCGTTTTGGATGGACAAAGTTAGTTGTAATTAACAGTTTTTGTATGAAAACACACTTCTGGTGGAACTTCATATCAAAGAACAAAGTTCGAATCGGATGGACAAAGTTAGTTGTAATTAACAGTTTTTGTATGAAAACACACTTCTGATGGAACTTCATATGAACGAACAATTTTCGTTTTGGATGGACAAAGTTAGTTGTAATTAACAGTTTTTGTATGAAAACACACTTCTAGTGGAACTTCATATGAAAGAACAAAGTTCGTTTTGGATGGACAAAGTTAGTTGTAATTAACAGTTTTTGTATGAAAACTCACTTCTAGTGGAACTTCATATGAAAGAACAAAGTTCGAATCGGATGGACAAAGTTAGTTGTAGTTAACAGTTTTTGTATGAAAACACACTTCTGGTGGAACTTCATATCAAAGAACAAAGTTCGAATCGGATGGACAAAGTTAGTTGTAATTAACAGTTTTTGTATGAAAACACACTTCTGATGGAACTTCATATGAACGAACAATTTTCGTTTTGGATGGACAAAGTTAGTTGTAATTAACAGTTTTTGTATGAAAACACACTTCCAGTGGAACTTCATATCAACGAACAAAGTTCGTTTTGGATGGACAAAGTTAGTTGTAATTAACAGTTTTTGTATGAAAACTCACTTCTAGTGGAACTTCATATGAAAGAACAAAGTTCGAATCGGATGGACAAAGTTAGTTGTAGTTAACAGTTTTTGTATGAAAACACACTTCTGGTGGAACTTCATATCAAAGAACAAAGTTCGAATCGGATGGACAAAGTTAATTGTAATTAACAGTTTTTGTATGAAAACACACTTCTAGTGGAACTTCATATGAAAGAACAAAGTTCGTTTTGGATGGACAAAGTTAGTTGTAATTAACAGTTTTTGTATGAAAACACACTTCTAGTGGAATTTCATATTAACGAACAAACTTCGTTTTGGATGGACAAAGTTAGTTGTAATTAACAGTTTTTGTATGAAAACACACTTCTGGTGGAACTTCATATCAACGAACAAAGTTCGAATCGGATGGACAAAGTTAATTGTAATTAACAGTTTTTGTATGAAAACACACTTCTAGTGGAACTTCATATCAAAGAACAAAGTTCGTTTTTAATGGACAAAGTTAGATGTAATTAACAGTTTTTGTATGAAAACACACTTCTGGTGGAACTTCATATCCACGAACAAAGTTCGAATCGGATGGACAAAGTTAGTTGTAATTAACAGTTTTTGTATGAAAACACACTGCTAGTGGAACCTCATATGAAAAAACAAAGTTCGTTTTGGATGGACAAAGTTAGTTGTAATTAACAGTTTTTGTATGAAAACACACTTCTGGTGGAACTTCATATCAAAGAACAAAGTTCGAATCGGATGGACAAAGTTAGTTGTAATTAACAGTTTTTGTATGAAAACACACTTCTGATGGAACTTCATATGAACGAACAATTTTCGTTTTGGATGGACAAAGTTAGTTGTAATTAACAGTTTTTGTATGAAAACACACTTCTAGTGGAACTTCATATGAAAGAACAAAGTTCGTTTTGGATGGACAAAGTTAGTTGTAATTAACAGTTTTTGTATGAAAACACACTTCTAGTGGAATTTCATATTAACGAACAAACTTCGTTTTGGATGGACAAAGTTAGTTGTAATTAACAGTTTTTGTATGACAACACACTTCTGGTGGAACTTCATATGAAAGAACAAAGTTCGAATCGGATGGACAAAGTTAGTTGTAATTAACAGTTTTTGTATGAAAACACACTTCTAGTGGAACCTCATATGAAAAAACAAAGTTCGTTTTGGATGGACAAAGTTAGTTGTAATTAACAGTTTTTGTATGAAAACACACTTCCAGTGGAACTTCATATCAACGAACAAAGTTCGTTTTGGATGGACAAAGTTAGTTGTAATTAACAGTTTTTGTATGAAAACACACTTCTGGTGGAACTTCATATCAAAGAACAAAGTTCGAATCGGATGGACAAAGTTAGTTGTAATTAACAGTTTTTGTATGAAAACACACTTCTAGTGGAACCTCATATGAAAAAACAAAGTTCGTTTTGGATGGACAAAGTTAGTTGTAATTAACAGTTTTTGTATGAAAACACACTTCCAGTGGAACTTCATATCAACGAACAATTTTCGTTTTGGATGGACAAAGTTAGTTGTAATTAACAGTTTTTGTATGAAAACACACTTCTAGTGGAACTTCATATGAAAGAACAAAGTTCGTTTTGGATGGACAAAGTTAGTTGTAATTAACAGTTTTTGTATGAAAACACACTTCTAGTGGAATTTCATATTAACGAACAAAGTTCGTTTTGGGATGGACAAAGTTAGTTGTAATTAACAGTTTTTGTATGAAAACACACTTCTGGTGGAACTTCATATCAACGAACAAAGTTCGAATCGGATGGACAAAGTTAATTGTAATTAACAGTTTTTGTATGAAAACACACTTCTAGTGGAACTTCATATCAAAGAACAAAGTTCGTTTTTAATGGACAAAGTTAGATGTAATTAACAGTTTTTGTATGAAAACACCCTTCTGGTGGAACTTCATATCCACGAACAAAGTTCGAATCGGATGGACAAAGTTAGTTGTAATTAACAGTTTTTGTATGAAAACACCCTTCTGGTGGAACTTCATATCCACGAACAAAGTTCGAATCGGATGGACAAAGTTAGTTGTAATTAACAGTTTTTGTATGAAAACACACTTCTAGTGGAACCTCATATGAAAAAACAAAGTTCGTTTTGGATGGACAAAGTTAGTTGTAATTAACAGTTTTTGTATGAAAACACACTTCCAGTGGAACTTCATATCAACGAACAAAGTTCGTTTTGGATGGACAAAGTTAGTTGTAATTAACAGTTTTTGTATGAAAACACACTTCTGGTGGAACTTCATATGAAAGAACAAAGTTCGAATCGGATGGACAAAGTTAGTTGTAATTAACAGTTTTTGTATGAAAACACACTTCTGATGGAACTTCATATGAACGAACAATTTTCGTTTTGGATGGACAAAGTTAGTTGTAATTAACAGTTTTTGTATGAAAACACACTTCTAGTGGAATTTCATATTAACGAACAAACTTCGTTTTGGATGGACAAAGTTAGCTGTAATTAACAGTTTTTGTATGACAACACACTTCTGGTGGAACTTCATATGAAAGAACAAAGTTCGAATCGGATGGACAAAGTTAGTTGTAATTAACAGTTTTTGTATGAAAACACACTTCTAGTGGAACCTCATATGAAAAAACAAAGTTCGTTTTGGATGGACAAAGTTAGTTGTAATTAACAGTTTTTGTATGAAAACACACTTCCAGTGGAACTTCATATCAACGAACAAAGTTCGTTTTGGATGGACAAAGTTAGTTGTAATTAACAGTTTTTGTATGAAAACACACTTCTGGTGGAACTTCATATCAAAGAACAAAGTTCGAATCGGATGGACAAAGTTAGTTGTAATTAACAGTTTTTGTATGAAAACACACTTCTAGTGGAACCTCATATGAAAAAACAAAGTTCGTTTTGGATGGACAAAGTTAGTTGTAATTAACAGTTTTTGTATGAAAACACACTTCCAGTGGAACTTCATATCAACGAACAATTTTCGTTTTGGATGGACAAAGTTAGTTGTAATTAACAGTTTTTGTATGAAAACACACTTCTGGTGGAACTTCATATGAAAGAACAAAGTTCGAATCGGATGGACAAAGTTAGTTGTAATTAACAGTTTTTGTATGAAAACACACTTCTGGTGGAACTTCATATGAAAGAACAATTTTCGTTTTGGATGGACAAAGTTAGTTGTAATTAACAGTTTTTGTATGAAAACACACTTCTAGTGGAATTTCATATTAACGAACAAACTTCGTTTTGGATGGACAAAGTTAGTTGTAATAAACAGTTTTTGTATGACAACACACTTCTGGTGGAAATTCATATGAAAGAACAAAGTTCGAATCGGATGGACAAAGTTAGTTGTAATTAACAGTTTTTGTATGAAAACACACTTCTGGTGGAACTTCATATCAAAGAACAAAGTTCGAATCGGATGGACAAAGTTAGTTGTAATTAACAGTTTTTGTATGAAAACACACTTCTAGTGGAACCTCATATGAAAAAACAAAGTTCGTTTTGGATGGACAAAGTTAGTTGTAATTAACAGTTTTTGTATGAAAACACACTTCCAGTGGAACTTCATATCAACGAACAATTTTCGTTTTGGATGGACAAAGTTAGTTGTAATTAACAGTTTTTGTATGAAAACACACTTCTGGTGGAACTTCATATGAAAGAACAAAGTTCGAATCGGATGGACAAAGTTAGTTGTAATTAACAGTTTTTGTATGAAAACACACTTCTGGTGGAACTTCATATGAAAGAACAATTTTCGTTTTGGATGGACAAAGTTAGTTGTAATTAACAGTTTTTGTATGAAAACACACTTCTAGTGGAATTTCATATTAACGAACAAACTTCGTTTTGGATGGACAAAGTTAGTTGTAATTAACAGTTTTTGTATGACAACACACTTCTGGTGGAAATTCATATGAAAGAACAAAGTTCGAATCGGATGGACAAAGTTAGTTGTAATTAACAGTTTTTGTATGAAAACACACTTCTAGTGGAACCTCATATGAAAAAACAAAGTTCGTTTTGGATGGACAAAGTTAGTTGTAATTAACAGTTTTTGTATGAAAACACACTTCCAGTGGAACTTCATATCAACGAACAAAGTTCGTTTTGGATGGACAAAGTTAGTTGTAATTAACAGTTTTTGTATGAAAACACACTTCTGGTGGAACTTCATATCAAAGAACAAAGTTCGAATCGGATGGACAAAGTTAGTTGTAATTAACAGTTTTTGTATGAAAACACACTTGTAGTGGAACCTCATATGAAAAAACAAAGTTCGTTTTGGATGGACAAAGTTAGTTGTAATTAACAGTTTTTGTATGAAAACACACTTCCAGTGGAACTTCATATCAACGAACAATTTTCGTTTTGGATGGACAAAGTTAGTTGTAATTAACAGCTTTTGTATGAAAACACACTTCTGGTGGAACTTCATATGAAAGAACAAAGTTCGAATCGGATGGACAAAGTTAGTTGTAATTAACAGTTTTTGTATGAAAACACACTTCTGGTGGAACTTCATATGAAAGAACAATTTTCGTTTTGGATGGACAAAGTTAGTTGTAATTAACAGTTTTTGTATGAAAACACAATTCTAGTGGAATTTCATATTAACGAACAAACTTCGTTTTGGATGGACAAAGTTAGTTGTAATTAACAGTTTTTGTATGACAACACACTTCTGGTGGAAATTCATATGAAAGAACAAAGTTCGAATCGGATGGACAAAGTTAGTTGTAATTAACAGTTTTTGTATGAAAACACACTTCCAGTGGAACTTCATATCAACGAACAAAGTTCGTTTTGGATGGACAAAGTTAGTTGTAATTAACAGTTTTTGTATGAAAACACACTTCTGGTGGAACTTCATATGAAAGAACAAAGTTCGAATCGGATGGACAAAGTTAGTTGTAATTAACAGTTTTTGTATGAAAACACACTTCCAGTGGAACTTCATATCAACGAACAAAGTTCGTTTTGGATGGACAAAGTTAGTTGTAATTAACAGTTTTTGTATGAAAACACACTTCTGGTGGAACTTCATATGAAAGAACAAAGTTCGAATCGGATGGACAAAGTTAGTTGTAATTAACAGTTTTTGTATGAAAACACACTTCTGGTGGAACTTCATATCAACGAACAAAGTTCGAATCGGATGGACAAAGTTAGTTGTAATTAACAGTTTTTGTATGAAAACACACTTCCAGTGGTACTTCATATCAACGAACAAAGTTCGAATCGGATGGACAAAGTTAGTTGTAATTAACAGTTTTTGTATGAAAACACACTTCCAGTGGAACTTCATATCAACGAACAAAGTTCGTTTTGGATGGACAAAGTTAGTTGTAATTAACAGTTTTTGTATGAAAACACACTTCTAATGGAACCTCATATGAAAAAACAAAGTTCGTTTTGGATGGACAAAGTTAGTTGTAATTAACAGTTTTTGTATGAAAACACACTTCCAGTGGAACTTCATATCAACGAACAAAGTTCGTTTTGGATGGACAAAGTTAGTTGTAATTAACAGTTTTTGTATGAAAACACACTTCTGGTGGAACTTCATATGAAAGAACAAAGTTCGAATCGGATGGACAAAGTTAGTTGTAATTAACAGTTTTTGTATGAAAACACACTTCTGGTGGAACTTCATATCAACGAACAAAGTTCGAATCGGATGGACAAAGTTAGTTGTAATTAACAGTTTTTGTATGAAAACACACTTCTGGTGGAACTTCATATGAAAGAACAAAGTTCGAATCGGATGGACAAAGTTAGTTGTAATTAACAGTTTTTGTATGAAAACACACTTCCAGTGGAACTTCATATCAACGAACAAAGTTCGTTTTGGATGGACAAAGTTAGTTGTAATTAACAGTTTTTGTATGAAAACACACTTCTAGTGGAACCTCATATGAAAAAACAAAGTTCGTTTTGGATGGACAAAGTTAGTTGTAATTAACAGTTTTTGTATGAAAACACACTTCCAGTGGAACTTCATATCAACGAACAAAGTTCGTTTTGGATGGACAAAGTTAGTTGTAATTAACAGTTTTTGTATGAAAACACACTTCTGGTGGAACTTCATATGAAAGAACAAAGTTCGAATCGGATGGACAAAGTTAGTTGTAATTAACAGTGTTTAGGATTTGCCAATTGGGAATTATGGCATGAAATATAGCAGCTAATAGTATTAGTGACAAACGAAAAATCATAAAAAGGATTAATAAAGAGGACTCTTCGACAAGCACTCATTGGGCTCAGACGTGGTTTCGCGATCCGAAATTCGAGCTATTGAACATGGTCCTTCGAACCGGATCTTTTGATATTGAAGAATTGTATTGAATTTGTAAGAGTGGTTATTTCGGAAAGTTTCGCGAACGTCTGTAGCCGTTGTTGGATATGGCAGTACTGTCGAAGGCGTCTCGCGAGCGAGTTACACTATAGGCGCCAAGAATATTTGGCCTGAGTATTTCGTGTTTGAGCAGTTTAGGTGAAAGTGTTAACTGCGGTTATTGCTCGCTACCATACGGAATCGAGTGTCACAGATAAGGAATCGAAATTCTGCGGGACACACAATAACGTGGACAGTGTGATTGAGTGCGTGCCAGCGACGCTATCGTGCTTGGGCTAGTTTTTCGTGTAAGTTGGCAGTGTGTTGGTGTGTAAAGGTTGATCGTATCGCATCGTATTGGAACATTCTGTGCGCTATCCACGGTCTGCAAAGTGAGGTTCGTGTAATTTTATCGGTTCGAACCGTCATGGAATCGTAAGTGCAACAGTGGAGGATCACGATCGGGTGAATGACCAAGGTGACGCCACTAAGATCGACCGTTGAACTTTCAACTAGTTACAACTACTATCGTGCTGAGTGATAGCGTCGGTAATCAGTGTACGTAGCGTAACTCGCGTGAGCTACTCGTTTTTAGCAGGTGCCAATAGTGTTGCTAAGCAGTTGGACATCAGTGTTAGTTTACCGCGCGGCACGGGTAACTCAGTAAGGTGTAACTCAATAAGGAGATCGCTAGTGAGTGCCGATAGCGTCATTTTTACGACATCACACCATCGCTGCTAGAAGGCGCGCAAATTGTAAAAAATAAAATGGCGACCAAGGAAAAAAAGATTCTGCAACAGCTAACGCGTACTTACAACGATCGAGCGAGTATTATACAAGGTTTCGTTAATTTCATCACGAAGTACGATGCATTAGTGCATAGTGTAGAAATAGAGACACGGTTACAAGGTTTAGAAGATGCAAAGTTGGCGTTTGAAGTGGCTCGAGATAAGCTTCTGGTCGAGAATGATGATTGTGATTCGGAGCAATTGCGAATTGATCGTGAGTTATTCTACCAGCAGTACTACCAAGTGAAGGGTTTTTTGAACAACAAAATGGCCGAGGAGAATATTACACGTCTGGACACGAGTGTCCGATTCGGTGGGAACAGTACCTTGTCGCAAACTTTACACGGAGCGTCGCGAGTGAGATTGCCAAAGATGGAATTACCGACATTCAGTGGTGAAATAACGCAATGGCTCACTTACAAAGACAGGTTTACATCGATGGTGCATGATGTCGCCGATTTGTCTGACGTGTTAAAGCTCCAGTATTTGTTAGCGTCACTGAAGGGGGAAGCAGCGCAGCAGTTTGACCATGTGCAGTTGATCGACGGCAATTATGCCAGCACATGGAAGGCCCTAACGGATCGCTATGATAATTCCAAGGTGACCAGGCGAGAGTACTTCAAGGCGTTAGTGCACCTGGAGCCGATGACGTCGGATAGCGTATCAGAGCTTACGCGTGTTGTTAACGAGATCAAGCGTCTGGTTAGAGGAATGGAACGTCTTAAGGAACCAATCACTCACTGGGATACACCACTGGTCGCATTGACCATGCTGAAGCTGGATAAGCAGCAGTTGCTGGAGTGGGAGAGGGCGTCAGCCGATGCGACGGAAGACAAGTACAAGATGATGATAGAATTCCTCGAGAAGCAGACGAAGATGTTCAACAACGTTTCGAGTCATAGTATCAGAGTTATCACCACGAAATCGGCAAGTAATACGAAAAGTGCAACTTCTAATAATGTGTCTTCTAGTCTTCCAGGTAAACTATCTGGAAAGGCACTTGGGCGTATCAGTCAGCCGAGAGGTTCACAAGCGGTCGCAATGGCATGTACGGCAGAAGCTCAATAATCAATAATGTTCAATAGCTCGAATTTCGGATCGCGAAACCACGTCTGAGCCCAATGAGTGCTTGTCGAAGAGTCCTCTTTATTAATCCTTTTTATGATTTTTCGTTTGTCACTAATACTATTAGCTGCTATAATTCATGCCATAATTCCCAATTGGCAAATCCTAAACATCCCGACCACCATAAAAATCTTACTTTTATCTACTTCTATAAGTTCATTGATTAATATTCATGCAAGTTCAATTATCTTCTGTTCTGCTTATTTCACTAGTTCATGCAATTATCTTAAATTTTTTGCATCTTAACTGTTGCTCTCGATTTCCTTTTTGCCTGCTTCAATTGGTACAATACATATTTTTGTTGCAGGTCTTTTTACATGATCTGATTGAGCCGTTCGTAATGATACTACTCGCACTACATTATCCTTTCCGGGATGTACATTTGTAATTCTAGCTAACGGCCATTTTGATGGCGCCACGTTATCTTCCTGGACTATTACCATCATTCCTGGTTTAAGCTCTGTAGCAATCCCATTCCACTTTGTCCTCGCATTCAGTTGTTGCAAATACTCCTTATGCCATCGGTTCCAGAAATGTTGAGCGCGTTGTTGCGTGGCTCGCCAATGATTCAAACGATTTTCTGGGACGTCCTTCATGTCGAGGTTTGGTAGCTGCTGCATGTTTGATCCAGTTAAGAAGTGCCCTGGGGTTAGCGCTTCTAGGTCCGCAGGATCGTCGGACATCGGCGTGATCGGTCGCGAATTCAAACATCCCTCTATTTCAGTCAGCAAAGTCGTCATGTCCTCGTACGTCAGCGATGTGTCTCCAAGTACACGTTTAAGATGAAGCTTCATTGAACGTACCGCTGCTTCCCACAGTCCACCGAAATGCGGAGCACGAGGAGGAATAAATCGCCAGGTGATACGACTCGAGCTGCTCCACTCTTGTACCGAATTCTGAAATTGAGACGACTGTAATAGTTTATAAAGGGCGTTTAACTCGTTTGCGGCACCCTTAAAATTGGTTCCGTTGTCCGAATGCATCTCCGACACTAGTCCTCTCCTCGCGACAAATCTCCTTAAAGCCGCTAAGAATGCTTCTGTGCTGAGGTTTGAAACCAACTCTAGATGTACCGCCTTGGTGACGAAACATACAAAAACTGCGATGAAGGCCTTAATTGGTGCTGCCTTCCGATGACTTCCTTTGATGAAGACAGGCCCACAATAGTCCACACCAGATATTGAAAAAGGTTGAGCCTTCATGACCCTTTCTGCTGGTAATTGTGCCATTGGTTGAACAACACTCGATGGCTTGGCCTTGAAGCATATCACACACTCACGGCACACCTTCCTAATAGTCGTTCTCGCGCCAAGCACCCAAAAACGTTGACGAAGTGCGATGGCTGTTAACTGCGGTGCTGCATGCAGTAACTTTCGATGATAGTGTTGCACTAACAGTTCTGATAGCTGATGCGTCTTCGGGATAACTATCGGATGTTTCGTCCAGTCGCTCAATGATGAATTATCCAGCCTCCCCTTCACTCGTACTAAACCATGGTCGTCCAGATAAGTGGCAAGCGTTGATAATGGTGACTTTCCAGGCACTCGATCACCCTTTCGCAACTGCTTTATCTCTTCCGAAAATTCTTCCACTTGAGCCAACCGACTTATGCGAATTTCAGCATTTAATATCTCCTCCGTTGACAGACTCGTAGAAAGCTGCTTTCGTTTCGATTTCATCGCCGTCCCAAATCTCATACAATATGCTACAACTCGACATAGAGTAGTGTACGACGATATTCGCTTGAACAAATGTTCACTAAACATTTTCTTCTTTTCTGACGACTCAGTTGATGCACTGGCTGCAGCTCGCTCCTCTTCAATCGCTATTGTCACTATCTCCGGTGATGCTCCTGTCTCAGGTGGGTCCGGCCAATTTTCTTCATTTAGTGCCAACCATTCTGGCCCCGACCACCACAGCGAGTTCTTGCAGAAATCATCTGGATCACAACCTCGTGACACGAGGTCAGCTGGATTCTGCAACCCAGGCACATGTCGCCAAACGCAATGCTTTGTCAGGGTCTGGATCTTAGCTACTCTATTGGCCACAAACGTCTTCCAGGTATGCGGGGACCCATTTATCCAGTGCCAAGTGGTCATCGAATCCGTCCAGATGAAACATGGTGCTTCTTGCAGCTGTGCATTACGAATGAACTGATACAACCGACTCGCCAAAAGTGCTCCGCACAACTCCAACCTCGCGATCACCAGTTTTTTCGATAACGGTGCCACCTTCGACTTTGATATGATCAAACTGATATTGAATCCTTTCGTAACTGAGCCGCTTCGAATGTAGACACACGCACCGTAGCCTCGCTCGGAAGCATCACAAAAAATGTGATATTGCCAATTGGTGCCCAACTTCGGGTACCGTGGAACGACAATGCCATCCAACAGGTTCAACTTGCCGGAGAATACACTGTACTCTGATTGGATCTTCTCTGGTAGTTCTGCATCCCACGACCACGTTCTTCCATTAGGCTCCTTCAGTGTCCATAGGGTTTGCATCAGTAGTTTCCCTTTCATCTTGATCGGATCTAAAAATCCAAGAGGATCATACATCTTGGCCAGATTGCTCAGCACGTTCCGTTTCGTAATCGGCTTGGATGTATCTATAACCGGTACCCGAATGCTGAAGATATCGAGGTTTGGCTTCCACACCAGTCCTAACGTGCCAACACCTGCTCCTTCAATATTCACTTCTTCGCTCACAGCTAGGTCTTCTTTCGGAACATCTTTCAAGGCATTTGCCGCATTCGAAGCCCATTTTCGAATTCTGAAGCCAGCGCTACCAAGCATCTCAACCAGCTGACTCCGAATCTGTTGAACTTCTTCTTCTGTATCAGCACCACTAAGAAGATCGTCGACGTAAAAGTCGTTGTACCAACACATAGCCTTCGGATGGCTTTCTTCGTGATCTTCGAATATTTTCCGCAATGTTCGAATGGCCAAATAAGGAGCGCAGGCCGTTCCGTACGTTATGGTGTTCAATTGGAAAGTTGAGACGTTTTCCGACCCTTCTTTGCGCCAGAGGATGCATTGTAGATTTCTGTCTGCCGGTGACACTAGAACCTGCCTGTACATTTTTTCCACATCGGCAACAACCCCTATTCTTCTCATCCTAAAACGAAGAAGAATTGATACAATATCATCTTGTAGCTGCGGACCGTTAAGAAGGATGTCATTCAATGATGTTCCCGTGCTGGTCTTATGCGAGGCATCAAATACCACGCGGCACTTTGTAGTTGTGCTCGCTTGTTTCAACACCGCATGATGAGGTAGATAATAACGACTTCCCTCCATATGCTCCTTCTCAGCGGATGAAACTTCGGTCATGTGACCCAGTCGAAGGTATTCTTCCATGAACTCGCTATATTGCTCCTTGAGTCTGTTGTCTCGTGCCAAACGCCTTTCTATTGATGCAAATCGTTTTACGGCACCTTGCATGGAATCACCTAGCCTTTCCTCGTACTGAGGTATCTTGGGGAGTTCGACTACATAACGTCCAGTTTTCTCTCGTGTGGTCGTGTGTAGATACCACTGTTCCATAGCTTCCTCTTCGCTGGACTGAACTCTTTCCTCCGGTATGTTTTCGAGCATTACTAGTTGTTCCATGGCTGCATTTAGATTTTCTTCCGATAATACGCAATTAGCTAGTGTAACCGAAGACTCGATGGAACCCTTACATACTTCACGTCCACTAATTATCCAGCCAAGTTTCGTTTCTAAAAGCATGGGTAGATGTGGTGCCAATCTTAGTTGTCCTTGTTGTAACAACTCTCCGAATATTTCTGCACCAATCAGTAGGTCTATCTTCTCTGGCTGGTTGAACCCTGGATCTGCTAGCGGCAAGTCTTCTGGAATTTTCCACCCTTTGATATCGATGTATTGCGCTGGGAATCTCGCCGTAACCTTCGGAAGCACCAAACACTCCAAACACGCTGCATACGATGAGTTACGAGATTTAACGTCTACCGACACCAAGGTTTCCACGATGAACACTGCCGCTCCTTCCGACTTGCCGCTAGCAGATCCAGGGTTCAACCAGCCAGAGAAGATAGACCTACTGATTGGTGCAGAAATATTCGGAGAGTTGTTACAACAAGGACAACTAAGATTGACACCACATCTACCCATGCTTTTAGAAACGAAACTTGGCTGGATAATTAGTGGACGTGAAGTATGTAAGGGTTCCATCGAGTCTTCGGTTACACTAGCTAATTGCGTATTATCGGAAGAAAATCTAAATGCAGCCATGGAACAACTAGTAATGCTCGAAAACATACCGGAGGAAAGAGTTCAGTCCAGCGAAGAGGAAGCTATGGAACAGTGGTATCTACACACGACCACACGAGAGAAAACTGGACGTTATGTAGTCGAACTCCCCAAGATACCTCAGTACGAGGAAAGGCTAGGTGATTCCATGCAAGGTGCCGTAAAACGATTTGCATCAATAGAAAGGCGTTTGGCACGAGACAACAGACTCAAGGAGCAATATAGCGAGTTCATGGAAGAATACCTTCGACTGGGTCACATGACCGAAGTTTCATCCGCTGAGAAGGAGCATATGGAGGGAAGTCGTTATTATCTACCTCATCATGCGGTGTTGAAACAAGCGAGCACAACTACAAAGTGCCGCGTGGTATTTGATGCCTCGCATAAGACCAGCACGGGAACATCATTGAATGACATCCTTCTTAACGGTCCGCAGCTACAAGATGATATTGTATCAATTCTTCTTCGTTTTAGGATGAGAAGAATAGGGGTTGTTGCCGATGTGGAAAAAATGTACAGGCAGGTTCTAGTGTCACCGGCAGACAGAAATCTACAATGCATCCTCTGGCGCAAAGAAGGGTCGGAAAACGTCTCAACTTTCCAATTGAACACCATAACGTACGGAACGGCCTGCGCTCCTTATTTGGCCATTCGAACATTGCGGAAAATATTCGAAGATCACGAAGAAAGCCATCCGAAGGCTATGTGTTGGTACAACGACTTTTACGTCGACGATCTTCTTAGTGGTGCTGATACAGAAGAAGAAGTTCAACAGATTCGGAGTCAGCTGGTTGAGATGCTTGGTAGCGCTGGCTTCAGAATTCGAAAATGGGCTTCGAATGCGGCAAATGCCTTGAAAGATGTTCCGAAAGAAGACCTAGCTGTGAGCGAAGAAGTGAACATTGAAGGAGCAGGTGTTGGCACGTTAGGACTGGTGTGGAAGCCAAACCTCGATGTCTTCAGCATTCGGGTACCGGTTATAGATACATCCAAGCCGATTACGAAACGGAACGTGCTGAGCAACCTGGCCAAGATGTATGATCCTCTTGGATTTTTAGATCCGATCAAGATGAAAGGGAAACTACTGATGCAAACCCTATGGACACTGAAGGAGCCTAATGGAAGAACGTGGTCGTGGGATGCAGAACTACCAGAGAAGATCCAATCAGGGTACAGTGTATTCTCCGGCAAGTTGAACCTATTGGATGGCATTGTCGTTCCACGGTACCCGAAGTTGGGCACCAATTGGCAATATCACATTTTTTGTGATGCTTCCGAGCGAGGCTACGGTGCGTGTGTCTACATTCGAAGCGGCTCAGTTACGAAAGGATTCAATATCAGTTTGATCATATCAAAGTCGAAGGTGGCACCGTTATCGAAAAAACTGGTGATCGCGAGGTTGGAGTTGTGCGGAGCACTTTTGGCGAGTCGGTTGTATCAGTTCATTCGTAATGCACAGCTGCAAGAAGCACCATGTTTCATCTGGACGGATTCGATGACCACTTGGCACTGGATAAATGGGTCCCCGCATACCTGGAAGATGTTTGTGGCCAATAGAGTAGCTAAGATCCAGACCCTGACAAAGCATTGCGTTTGGCGACATGTGCCTGGGTTGCAGAATCCAGCTGACCTCGTGTCACGAGGTTGTGATCCAGATGATTTCTGCAAGAACTCGCTGTGGTGGTCGGGGCCAGAATGGTTGGCACTAAATGAAGAAAATTGGCCGGACCCACCTGAGACAGGAGCATCACCGGAGATAGTTACAATAGCGATTGAAGAGGAGCGAGCTGCAGCCAGTGCATCAACTGAGTCGTCAGAAAAGAAGAAAATGTTTAGTGAACATTTGTTCAAGCGAATATCGTCGTACACTACTCTATGTCGAGTTGTAGCATATTGTATGAGATTTGGGACGGCGATGAAATCGAAACGAAGGCAGCTTTCTACGAGTCTGTCAACGGAGGAGATATTAAATGCTGAAATTCGCATAAGTCGGTTGGCTCAAGTGGAAGTATTTTCGGAAGAGATAAAGCAGTTGCGAAAGGGTGATCGAGTACCTGGAAAGTCACCATTATCAACGCTTGCCACTTATCTGGACGACCATGGTTTAGTACGAGTGAAGGGGAGGCTGGATAATTCATCATTGAGCAACTGGACGAAACATCCGATAGTTATCCCGAAGACGCATCAGCTATCAGAACTGTTAGTGCAACACTATCATCGAAAGTTACTGCATGCAGCACCGCAGTTAACAGCCATCGCACTTCGTCAACGTTTTTGGGTGCTTGGCGCGAGAACGACTATTAGGAAGGTGTGCCGTGAGTGTGTGATATGCTTCAAGGCCAAGCCATCGAGTGTTGTTCAACCAATGGCACAATTACCAGCAGAAAGGGTCATGAAGGCTCGACCTTTTTCAATATCTGGTGTGGACTATTGTGGGCCTGTCTTCATCAAAGGAAGTCATCGGAAGGCAGCACCAATTAAGGCCTTCATCGCAGTTTTTGTATGTTTCGTCACCAAGGCGGTACATCTAGAGTTGGTTTCAAACCTCAGCACAGAAGCATTCTTAGCGGCTTTAAGGAGATTTGTCGCGAGGAGAGGACTAGTGTCGGAGATGCATTCGGACAACGGAACCAATTTTAAGGGTGCCGCAAACGAGTTAAACGCCCTTTATAAACTATTACAGTCGTCTCAATTTCAGAATTCGGTACAAGAGTGGAGCAGCTCGAGTCGTATCACCTGGCGATTTATTCCTCCTCGTGCTCCGCATTTCGGTGGACTGTGGGAAGCAGCGGTACGTTCAATGAAGCTTCATCTTAAACGTGTACTTGGAGACACATCGCTGACGTACGAGGACATGACGACTTTGCTGACTGAAATAGAGGGATGTTTGAATTCGCGACCGATCACGCCGATGTCCGACGATCCTGCGGACCTAGAAGCGCTAACCCCAGGGCACTTCTTAACTGGATCAAACATGCAGCAGCTACCAAACCTCGACATGAAGGACGTCCCAGAAAATCGTTTGAATCATTGGCGAGCCACGCAACAACGCGCTCAACATTTCTGGAACCGATGGCATAAGGAGTATTTGCAACAACTGAATGCGAGGACAAAGTGGAATGGGATTGCTACAGAGCTTAAACCAGGAATGATGGTAATAGTCCGGGAAGATAACGTGGCGCCATCAAAATGGCCGTTAGCTAGAATTACAAATGTACATCCCGGAAAGGATAATGTAGTGCGAGTAGTATCATTACGAACGGCTCAATCAGATCATGTAAAAAGACCTGCAACAAAAATATGTATTGTACCAATTGAAGCAGGCAAAAAGGAAATCGAGAGCAACAGTTAAGATGCAAAAAATTTAAGATAATTGCATGAACTAGTGAAATAAGCAGAACAGAAGATAATTGAACTTGCATGAATATTAATCAATGAACTTATAGAAGTAGATAAAAGTAAGATTTTTATGGTGGTCGGGATGTTTAGGATTTGCCAATTGGGAATTATGGCATGAATTATAGCAGCTAATAGTATTAGTGACAAACGAAAAATCATAAAAAGGATTAATAAAGAGGACTCTTCGACAAGCACTCATTGGGCTCAGACGTGGTTTCGCGATCCGAAATTCGAGCTATTGAACAAACAGTTTTTGTATGAAAACACACTTCTGGTGGAACTTCATATCAACGAACAAAGTTCGAATCGGATGGACAAAGTTAGTTGTAATCAACAGTTTTTGTATGAAAACACACTTCTAGTGGAACTTCATATCAAAGAACAAAGTTCGTTTTGGATGGACAAAGTTAGTTGTAATTAACAGTTTTTGTATGAAAACACACTTCTGGTGGAACTTCATATCAACGAACAAAGTTCGAATCGGATGGACAAAGTTAATTGTAATTAACAGTTTTTGTATGAAAACACACTTCTAGTGGAACTTCATATCAACGAACAAAGTTCGTTTTTAATGGACAAAGTTAGATGTAATTAACAGTTTTTGTATGAAAACACCCTTCTGGTGGAACTTCATATCCACGAACAAAGTTCGAATCGGATGGACAAAGTTAATTGTAATTAACTGTTTTTGTATGAAAACACACTTTTAGTGGAACTTCATATGAAAGAACAATTTTCGTTTTGGATGGACAAAGTTAGTTGTAATTAACAGTTTTTGTATGAAAACACACTTCTAGTGGAATTTCATATTAACGAACAAACTTCGTTTTGGATGGACAAAGTTAGTTGTAATTAACAGTTTTTGTATGACAACACACTCCTGGTGGAACTTCATATCAACGAACAAAGTTCGAATCGCATGGACAAAGTTAATTGTAATTAACAGTTTTTGTATGAAAACACACTTCTAGTGGAACTTTATATCAACGAACAAAGTTCTTTTTTAATGGACAAAGTTAGATGTAATTAACAGTTTTTGTATGAAAACACACTTCTAGTGGAACCTCATATGAAAAAACAAAGTTCGTTTTGGATGGACAAAGTTAGTTGTAATTAACAGTTTTTGTATGAAAACACACTTCCAGTGGAACTTCATATCAACGAACAAAGTTCGTTTTTAATGGACAAAGTTAGATGTAATTAACAGTTTTTGTATGAAAACACACTTCTAGTGGAACTTCATATCAACGAACAAAGTTCGAATCGGATGGACAAAGTTAATTGTAATTAACAGTTTTTGTATGAAAACACACTTCTAGTGGAACTTCATATGAAAGAACAAAGTTCGTTTTGGATGGACAAAGTTAGTTGTAATTAACAGTTTTGGTATGAAAACTCGCTTCTAGTGGAACCTCATATGAAAAAACAAAGTTCGAATCGGATGGACAAAGTTAGTTGTAGTTAACAGTTTTGGTATGAAAACTCACTTCTAGTGGAACTTCAAATCAACGAACAAAGTTCGTTTTGGATGGACAAAGTTAGATGTAATTAACAGTTTTTGTATGAAAACACACTTCTAGTGGAACTTCATATCAACGAACAAAGTTCGAATCGGATGGACAAAGTTAATTGTAATTAACAGTTTTTGTATGAAAACACACTTCTAGTGGAACTTCATATGAAAGAACAAAGTTCGTTTTGGATGGACAAAGTTAGTTGTAGTTAACAGTTTTGGTATGAAAACTCGCTTCTAGTGGAACCTCATATGAAAAAACAAAGTTCGAATCGGATGGACAAAGTTAGTTGTAGTTAACAGTTTTGGTATGAAAACTCACTTCTAGTGGAACTTCAAATCAACGAACAAAGTTCGTTTTGGATGGACAAAGTTAGATGTAATTAACAGTTTTTGTATGAAAACACACTTCTAGTGGAACTTCATATCAACGAACAAAGTTCGAATCGGATGGACAAAGTTAATTGTAATTAACAGTTTTTGTATGAAAACACACTTCTAGTGGAACTTCATATGAAAGAACAAAGTTCGTTTTGGATGGACAAAGTTAGTTGTAATTAACAGTTTTTGTATGAAAACACACTTCTAGTGGAATCTCATATTAACGAACAAACTTCGTTTTGGATGGACAAAGTTAGTTGTAATTAACAGTTTTTGTATGACAACACACTTCTGGTGGAACTTCATATCAACGAACAAAGTTCGAATCGGATGGACAAAGTTAATTGTAATTAACAGTTTTTGTATGAAAACACACTTCTAGTGGAACTTTATATCAACGAACAAAGTTCGTTTTTAATGGACAAAGTTAGATGTAATTAACAGTTTTTGTATGAAAACACACTTCTAGTGGAACCTCATATGAAAAAACAAAGTTCGTTTTGGATGGACAAAGTTAGTTGTAATTAACAGTTTTTGTATGAAAACACACTTCCAGTGGAACTTCATATCAACGAACAAAGTTCGTTTTTAATGGACAAAGTTAGATGTAATTAACAGTTTTTGTATGAAAACACCCTTCTGGTGGAACTTCATATCCACGAACAAAGTTCGAATCGGATGGACAAAGTTAATTGTAATTAACAGTTTTTGTATGAAAACACACTTCTAGTGGAACTTCATATTAACGAACAAAGTTCGTTTTGGATGGACAAAGTTAGTTGTAATTAACAGTTTTTGTATGAAAACACACTTCTGGTGGAACTTCATATCAACGAACAAAGTTCGTTTTGGATGGACAAAGTTAGTTGTAATTAACAGTTTTTGTATGAAAACACACTTCTGGTGGAACTTCATATCAACGAACAAAGTTCGTTTTTAATGGACAAAGTTAGATGTAATTAACAGTTTTTGTATGAAAACACCCTTCTGGTGGAACTTCATATCCACGAACAAAGTTCGAATCGGATGGACAAAGTTAATTGTAATTAACAGTTTTTGTATGAAAACACATTTCTAGTGGAACTTCATATTAACGAACAAAGTTCGTTTTGGATGGACAAAGTTAGTTGTAATTAACAGTTTTTGTATGAAAACACACTTCTGGTGGAACTTCATATCAACGAACAAAGTTCGTTTTGGATGGACAAAGTTAGTTGTAATTAACAGTTTTTGTATGAAAACACACTTCTGGTGGAACTTCATATCAACGAACAAAGTTCGTTTTTAATGGACAAAGTTAGATGTAATTAACAGTTTTTGTATGAAAACACCCTTCTGGTGGAACTTCATATCCACGAACAAAGTTCGAATCGGATGGACAAAGTTAATTGTAATTAACAGTTTTTGTATGAAAACACACTTCTAGTGGAACTTCATATTAACGAACAAAGTTCGTTTTGGATGGACAAAGTTAGTTGTAATTAACAGTTTTTGTATGAAAACACACTTCTGGTGGAACTTCATATCAACGAACAAAGTTCGTTTTTAATGGACAAAGTTAGATGTAATTAACAGTTTTTGTATGAAAACACACTTCTGGTGGAACTTCATATCAACGAACAAAGTTCGTTTTTAATGGACAAAGTTAGATGTAATTAACAGTTTTTGTATGAAAACACCCTTCTGGTGGAACTTCATATCCACGAACAAAGTTCGAATCGGATGGACAAAGTTAATTGTAATTAAAAGTTTTTGTATGAAAACACACTTCTAGTGGAACTTCATATTAACGAACAAAGTTCGTTTTGGATGGACAAAGTTAGTTGTAATTAACAGTTTTTGTATGAAAACACACTTCTGGTGGAACTTCATATCAACGAACAAAGTTCGTTTTGGATGGACAAAGTTAGTTGTAATTAACAGTTTTTGTATGAAAACACACTTCTGGTGGAACTTCATATCCACGAACAAAGTTCGAATCGGATGGACAAAGTTAGTTGTAATTAACAGTTTTTGTATGAAAACACACTTCTAGTGGAATTTCATATTAACGAACAAAGTTCGTTTTGGATGGACAAAAATAGTTGTAATTAACAGTTTTTGTATGAAAATACACTTCTGGTGGAACTTCATATCAACGAACGAAGTTCGTTTTTAATGGACAAAGTTAGTTGTAATTAACAGTTTTTGTATGAAAACACCCTTCTGGTGGAACTTCATATCCACGAACAAAGTTCGAATCGGATGGACAAAGTTAGTTGTAATTAACAGTTTTTGTATGAAAACACACTTCTAGTGGAATTTCATATTAACGAACAAAGTTCGTTTTGGATGGACAAAGTTAGTTGTAATTAACAGTTTTTGTACGAAAACACACTTCTGGTGGAACTTCATATCAACGAACAAAGTTCGTTTTGGATGGACAAAGTTAGTTGTAATTAACAGTTTTTGTATGAAAACACACTTCTGATGGAACTTCATATGAAAGAACAAAGTTCGAATCGGATGGACAAAGTTAGATGTAGTTAACAGTTTTTGTATGAAAACACACTTCTAGTGGAACTTCATATCAACGAACAAAGTTCGTTTTTAATGGACAAAGTTAGATGTAATTAACAGTTTTTGTATGAAAACACACTTCTGGTGGAACTTCATATCAACGAACAAAGTTCGTTTTGGATGGACAAAGTTAGTTGTAATTAACAGTTTTTGTATGAAAACACACTTCTGGTGGAACTTCAAATCAACGAACAAAGTTCGAATCGGATGGACAAAGTTAGTTGTAATTAACAGTTTTTGTTTGAAAACACACTTCTGGTGGAACTTCATATCAACGAACAAAGTTCGTTTTTAATGGACAAAGTTAGATGTAATTAACAGTTTTTGTATGAAAACACCCTTCTGGTGGAACTTCATATCCACGAACAAAGTTCGAATCGGATGGACAAAGTTAGTTGTAATTAACAGTTTTTGTATGAAAACTCACTTCTAGTGGAACTTCAAATCACCGAACAAAGTTCGTTTTGGATGGACAAAGTTAGTTGTAATTAACAGTTTTTGTATGAAAACACACTTCTGGTGGAACTTCATATCAACGAACAAAGTTCGTTTTTAATGGACAAAGTTAGTTGTAATTAACAGTTTTTGTATGAAAACACCCTTCTGGTGGAACTTCATATCCACGAACAAAGTTCGAATCGGATGGACAAAGTTAGTTGTAATTAACAGTTTTTGTATGAAAACACACTTCTAGTGGAACCTCATATGAAAAAACAAAGTTCGTTTTGGATGGACAAAGTTAGTTGTAATTAACAGTTTTTGTATGAAAACACACTTCCAGTGGAACTTCATATCAACGAACAAAGTTCGTTTTTAATGGACAAAGTTAGATGTAATTAACAGTTTTTGTATGAAAACACCCTTCTGGTGGAACTTCATATCCACGAACAAAGTTCGAATCGGATGGACAAAGTTAATTGTAATTAACAGTTTTTGTATGAAAACACACTTCTAGTGGAACTTCATATTAACGAACAAAGTTCGTTTTGGATGGACAAAGTTAGTTGTAATTAACAGTTTTTGTATGAAAACACACTTCTGGTGGAACTTCATATCAACGAACAAAGTTCGTTTTGGATGGACAAAGTTAGTTGTAATTAACAGTTTTTGTATGAAAACACACTTCTGGTGGAACTTCATATCAACGAACAAAGTTCGTTTTTAATGGACAAAGTTAGATGTAATTAACAGTTTTTGTATGAAAACACCCTTCTGGTGGAACTTCATATCCACGAACAAAGTTCGAATCGGATGGACAAAGTTAATTGTAATTAACAGTTTTTGTATGAAAACACACTTCTAGTGGAACTTCATATTAACGAACAAAGTTCGTTTTGGATGGACAAAGTTAGTTGTAATTAACAGTTTTTGTATGAAAACACACTTCTGGTGGAACTTCATATCAACGAACAAAGTTCGTTTTGGATGGACAAAGTTAGTTGTAATTAACAGTTTTTGTATGAAAACACACTTCTGGTGGAACTTCATATCAACGAACAAAGTTCGTTTTTAATGGACAAAGTTAGATGTAATTAACAGTTTTTGTATGAAAACACCCTTCTGGTGGAACTTCATATCCACGAACAAAGTTCGAATCGGATGGACAAAGTTAGTTGTAATTAACAGTTTTTGTATGAAAACACACTTCCAGTGGAACTTCATATCAACGAAAAAAGTTCGTTTTGGATGGACAAAGTTAGTTGTAATTAACAGTTTTTGTATGAAAACACACTTCTGGTGGAACTTCATATCAAAGAACAAAGTTCGAATCGGATGGACAAAGTTAGTTGTAATTAACAGTTTTTGTATGACAACACACTTCTGGTGGAACTTCATATCAACGAACAAAGTTCGAATCGGATGGACAAAGTTAATTGTAATTAACAGTTTTTGTATGAAAACACACTTCTAGTGGAACTTTATATCAACGAACAAAGTTCGTTTTTAATGGACAAAGTTAGATGTAATTAACAGTTTTTGTATGAAAACACACTTCTAGTGGAACCTCATATGAAAAAACAAAGTTCGTTTTGGATGGACAAAGTTAGTTGTAATTAACAGTTTTTGTATGAAAACACACTTCCAGTGGAACTTCATATCAACGAACAAAGTTCGTTTTTAATGGACAAAGTTAGATGTAATTAACAGTTTTTGTATGAAAACACACTTCTAGTGGAACTTCATATCAACGAACAAAGTTCGAATCGGATGGACAAAGTTAATTGTAATTAACAGTTTTTGTATGAAAACACACTTCTAGTGGAACTTCATATGAAAGAACAAAGTTCGTTTTGGATGGACAAAGTTAGTTGTAATTAACAGTTTTGGTATGAAAACTCGCTTCTAGTGGAACCTCATATGAAAAAACAAAGTTCGAATCGGATGGACAAAGTTAGTTGTAGTTAACAGTTTTGGTATGAAAACTCACTTCTAGTGGAACTTCAAATCAACGAACAAAGTTCGTTTTGGATGGACAAAGTTAGATGTAATTAACAGTTTTTGTATGAAAACACACTTCTAGTGGAACTTCATATCAACGAACAAAGTTCGAATCGGATGGACAAAGTTAATTGTAATTAACAGTTTTTGTATGAAAACACACTTCTAGTGGAACTTCATATGAAAGAACAAAGTTCGTTTTGGATGGACAAAGTTAGTTGTAGTTAACAGTTTTGGTATGAAAACTCGCTTCTAGTGGAACCTCATATGAAAAAACAAAGTTCGAATCGGATGGACAAAGTTAGTTGTAGTTAACAGTTTTGGTATGAAAACTCACTTCTAGTGGAACTTCAAATCAACGAACAAAGTTCGTTTTGGATGGACAAAGTTAGATGTAATTAACAGTTTTTGTATGAAAACACACTTCTAGTGGAACTTCATATCAACGAACAAAGTTCGAATCGGATGGACAAAGTTAATTGTAATTAACAGTTTTTGTATGAAAACACACTTCTAGTGGAACTTCATATGAAAGAACAAAGTTCGTTTTGGATGGACAAAGTTAGTTGTAATTAACAGTTTTTGTATGAAAACACACTTCTAGTGGAACTTTATATCAACGAACAAAGTTCGTTTTTAATGGACAAAGTTAGATGTAATTAACAGTTTTTGTATGAAAACACACTTCTAGTGGAACCTCATATGAAAAAACAAAGTTCGTTTTGGATGGACAAAGTTAGTTGTAATTAACAGTTTTTGTATGAAAACACACTTCCAGTGGAACTTCATATCAACGAACAAAGTTCGTTTTTAATGGACAAAGTTAGATGTAATTAACAGTTTTTGTATGAAAACACCCTTCTGGTGGAACTTCATATCCACGAACAAAGTTCGAATCGGATGGACAAAGTTAATTGTAATTAACAGTTTTTGTATGAAAACACACTTCTAGTGGAACTTCATATTAACGAACAAAGTTCGTTTTGGATGGACAAAGTTAGTTGTAATTAACAGTTTTTGTATGAAAACACACTTCTGGTGGAACTTCATATCAACGAACAAAGTTCGTTTTGGATGGACAAAGTTAGTTGTAATTAACAGTTTTGGTATGAAAACTCGCTTCTAGTGGAACCTCATATGAAAAAACAAAGTTCGAATCGGATGGACAAAGTTAGTTGTAGTTAACAGTTTTGGTATGAAAACTCACTTCTAGTGGAACTTCAAATCAACGAACAAAGTTCGTTTTGGATGGACAAAGTTAGATGTAATTAACAGTTTTTGTATGAAAACACACTTCTAGTGGAACTTCATATCAACGAACAAAGTTCGAATCGGATGGACAAAGTTAATTGTAATTAACAGTTTTTGTATGAAAACACACTTCTAGTGGAACTTCATATGAAAGAACAAAGTTCGTTTTGGATGGACAAAGTTAGTTGTAGTTAACAGTTTTGGTATGAAAACTCGCTTCTAGTGGAACCTCATATGAAAAAACAAAGTTCGAATCGGATGGACAAAGTTAGTTGTAGTTAACAGTTTTGGTATGAAAACTCACTTCTAGTGGAACTTCAAATCAACGAACAAAGTTCGTTTTGGATGGACAAAGTTAGATGTAATTAACAGTTTTTGTATGAAAACACACTTCTAGTGGAATCTCATATTAACGAACAAACTTCGTTTTGGATGGACAAAGTTAGTTGTAATTAACAGTTTTTGTATGACAACACACTTCTGGTGGAACTTCATATCAACGAACAAAGTTCGAATCGGATGGACAAAGTTAATTGTAATTAACAGTTTTTGTATGAAAACACACTTCTAGTGGAACTTTATATCAACGAACAAAGTTCGTTTTTAATGGACAAAGTTAGATGTAATTAACAGTTTTTGTATGAAAACACACTTCTAGTGGAACCTCATATGAAAAAACAAAGTTCGTTTTGGATGGACAAAGTTAGTTGTAATTAACAGTTTTTGTATGAAAACACACTTCCAGTGGAACTTCATATCAACGAACAAAGTTCGTTTTTAATGGACAAAGTTAGATGTAATTAACAGTTTTTGTATGAAAACACCCTTCTGGTGGAACTTCATATCCACGAACAAAGTTCGAATCGGATGGACAAAGTTAATTGTAATTAACAGTTTTTGTATGAAAACACACTTCTAGTGGAACTTCATATTAACGAACAAAGTTCGTTTTGGATGGACAAAGTTAGTTGTAATTAACAGTTTTTGTATGAAAACACACTTCTGGTGGAACTTCATATCAACGAACAAAGTTCGTTTTGGATGGACAAAGTTAGTTGTAATTAACAGTTTTTGTATGAAAACACACTTCTGGTGGAACTTCATATCAACGAACAAAGTTCGTTTTTAATGGACAAAGTTAGATGTAATTAACAGTTTTTGTATGAAAACACCCTTCTGGTGGAACTTCATATCCACGAACAAAGTTCGAATCGGATGGACAAAGTTAATTGTAATTAACAGTTTTTGTATGAAAACACATTTCTAGTGGAACTTCATATTAACGAACAAAGTTCGTTTTGGATGGACAAAGTTAGTTGTAATTAACAGTTTTTGTATGAAAACACACTTCTGGTGGAACTTCATATCAACGAACAAAGTTCGTTTTGGATGGACAAAGTTAGTTGTAATTAACAGTTTTTGTATGAAAACACACTTCTGGTGGAACTTCATATCAACGAACAAAGTTCGTTTTTAATGGACAAAGTTAGATGTAATTAACAGTTTTTGTATGAAAACACCCTTCTGGTGGAACTTCATATCCACGAACAAAGTTCGAATCGGATGGACAAAGTTAATTGTAATTAACAGTTTTTGTATGAAAACACACTTCTAGTGGAACTTCATATTAACGAACAAAGTTCGTTTTGGATGGACAAAGTTAGTTGTAATTAACAGTTTTTGTATGAAAACACACTTCTGGTGGAACTTCATATCAACGAACAAAGTTCGTTTTTAATGGACAAAGTTAGATGTAATTAACAGTTTTTGTATGAAAACACACTTCTGGTGGAACTTCATATCAACGAACAAAGTTCGTTTTTAATGGACAAAGTTAGATGTAATTAACAGTTTTTGTATGAAAACACCCTTCTGGTGGAACTTCATATCCACGAACAAAGTTCGAATCGGATGGACAAAGTTAATTGTAATTAAAAGTTTTTGTATGAAAACACACTTCTAGTGGAACTTCATATTAACGAACAAAGTTCGTTTTGGATGGACAAAGTTAGTTGTAATTAACAGTTTTTGTATGAAAACACACTTCTGGTGGAACTTCATATCAACGAACAAAGTTCGTTTTGGATGGACAAAGTTAGTTGTAATTAACAGTTTTTGTATGAAAACACACTTCTGGTGGAACTTCATATCCACGAACAAAGTTCGAATCGGATGGACAAAGTTAGTTGTAATTAACAGTTTTTGTATGAAAACACACTTCTAGTGGAATTTCATATTAACGAACAAAGTTCGTTTTGGATGGACAAAAATAGTTGTAATTAACAGTTTTTGTATGAAAATACACTTCTGGTGGAACTTCATATCAACGAACGAAGTTCGTTTTTAATGGACAAAGTTAGTTGTAATTAACAGTTTTTGTATGAAAACACCCTTCTGGTGGAACTTCATATCCACGAACAAAGTTCGAATCGGATGGACAAAGTTAGTTGTAATTAACAGTTTTTGTATGAAAACACACTTCTAGTGGAATTTCATATTAACGAACGAAGTTCGTTTTGGATGGACAAAGTTAGTTGTAATTAACAGTTTTTGTACGAAAACACACTTCTGGTGGAACTTCATATCAACGAACAAAGTTCGTTTTGGATGGACAAAGTTAGTTGTAATTAACAGTTTTTGTATGAAAACACACTTCTGATGGAACTTCATATGAAAGAACAAAGTTCGAATCGGATGGACAAAGTTAGATGTAGTTAACAGTTTTTGTATGAAAACACACTTCTAGTGGAACTTCATATCAACGAACAAAGTTCGTTTTTAATGGACAAAGTTAGATGTAATTAACAGTTTTTGTATGAAAACACACTTCTGGTGGAACTTCATATCAACGAACAAAGTTCGTTTTGGATGGACAAAGTTAGTTGTAATTAACAGTTTTTGTATGAAAACACACTTCTGGTGGAACTTCAAATCAACGAACAAAGTTCGAATCGGATGGACAAAGTTAGTTGTAATTAACAGTTTTTGTTTGAAAACACACTTCTGGTGGAACTTCATATCAACGAACAAAGTTCGTTTTTAATGGACAAAGTTAGATGTAATTAACAGTTTTTGTATGAAAACACCCTTCTGGTGGAACTTCATATCCACGAACAAAGTTCGAATCGGATGGACAAAGTTAGTTGTAATTAACAGTTTTTGTATGAAAACTCACTTCTAGTGGAACTTCAAATCACCGAACAAAGTTCGTTTTGGATGGACAAAGTTAGTTGTAATTAACAGTTTTTGTATGAAAACACACTTCTGGTGGAACTTCATATCAACGAACAAAGTTCGTTTTTAATGGACAAAGTTAGTTGTAATTAACAGTTTTTGTATGAAAACACCCTTCTGGTGGAACTTCATATCCACGAACAAAGTTCGAATCGGATGGACAAAGTTAGTTGTAATTAACAGTTTTTGTATGAAAACACACTTCTAGTGGAACCTCATATGAAAAAACAAAGTTCGTTTTGGATGGACAAAGTTAGTTGTAATTAACAGTTTTTGTATGAAAACACACTTCCAGTGGAACTTCATATCAACGAACAAAGTTCGTTTTTAATGGACAAAGTTAGATGTAATTAACAGTTTTTGTATGAAAACACCCTTCTGGTGGAACTTCATATCCACGAACAAAGTTCGAATCGGATGGACAAAGTTAATTGTAATTAACAGTTTTTGTATGAAAACACACTTCTAGTGGAACTTCATATTAACGAACAAAGTTCGTTTTGGATGGACAAAGTTAGTTGTAATTAACAGTTTTTGTATGAAAACACACTTCTGGTGGAACTTCATATCAACGAACAAAGTTCGTTTTGGATGGACAAAGTTAGTTGTAATTAACAGTTTTTGTATGAAAACACACTTCTGGTGGAACTTCATATCAACGAACAAAGTTCGTTTTTAATGGACAAAGTTAGATGTAATTAACAGTTTTTGTATGAAAACACCCTTCTGGTGGAACTTCATATCCACGAACAAAGTTCGAATCGGATGGACAAAGTTAATTGTAATTAACAGTTTCTGTATGAAAACACACTTCTAGTGGAACTTCATATTAACGAACAAAGTTCGTTTTGGATGGACAAAGTTAGTTGTAATTAACAGTTTTTGTATGAAAACACACTTCTGGTGGAACTTCATATCAACGAACAAAGTTCGTTTTGGATGGACAAAGTTAGTTGTAATTAACAGTTTTTGTATGAAAACACACTTCTGGTGGAACTTCATATCAACGAACAAAGTTCGTTTTTAATGGACAAAGTTAGATGTAATTAACAGTTTTTGTATGAAAACACCCTTCTGGTGGAACTTCATATCCACGAACAAAGTTCGAATCGGATGGACAAAGTTAGTTGTAATTAACAGTTTTTGTATGAAAACACACTTCCAGTGGAACTTCATATCAACGAAAAAAGTTCGTTTTGGATGGACAAAGTTAGTTGTAATTAACAGTTTTTGTATGAAAACACACTTCTGGTGGAACTTCATATCAAAGAACAAAGTTCGAATCGGATGGACAAAGTTAGTTGTAATTAACAGTTTTTGTATGAAAACACACTTCTAGTGGAACCTCATATGAAAAAACAAAGTTCGTTTTGGATGGACAAAGTTAGTTGTAATTAACAGTTTTTGTATGAAAACACACTTCCAGTGGAACTTCATATCAACGAACAATTTTCGTTTTGGATGGACAAAGTTAGTTGTAATTAACAGTTTTTGTATGAAAACACACTTCTGGTGGAACTTCATATGAAAGAACAAAGTTCGAATCGGATGGACAAAGTTAGTTGTAATTAACAGGTTTTGTATGAAAACACACTTCTGGTGGAACTTCATATGAAAGAACAATTTTCGTTTTGGATGGACAAAGTTAGTTGTAATTAACAGTTTTTGTATGAAAACACACTTCTAGTGGAATTTCATATTAACGAACAAACTTCGTTTTGGATGGACGAAGTTAGTTGTAATTAACAGTTTTTGTATGACAACACACTTCTGGTGGAAATTCATATGAAAGAACAAAGTTCGAATCGGATGGACAAAGTTAGTTGTAATTAACAGTTTTTGTATGAAAACACACTTCCAGTGGAACTTCATATCAACGAACAAAGTTCGTTTTTAATGGACAAAGTTAGATGTAATTAACAGTTTTTGTATGAAAACACCCTTCTGGTGGAACTTCATATCCACGAACAAAGTTCGAATCGGATGGACAAAGTTAATTGTAATTAACAGTTTTTGTATGAAAACACACTTCTAGTGGAACTTCATATTAACGAACAAAGTTCGTTTTGGATGGACAAAGTTAGTTGTAATTAACAGTTTTTGTATGAAAACTCACTTCTAGTGGAACTTCAAATCACCGAACAAAGTTCGTTTTGGATGGACAAAGTTAGTTGTAATTAACAGTTTTTGTATGAAAACACACTTCTGGTGGAACTTCATATCAACGAACAAAGTTCGTTTTTAATGGACAAAGTTAGTTGTAATTAACAGTTTTTGTATGAAAACACACTTCCAGTGGAACTTCATATCAACGAACAAAGTTCGTTTTGGATGGACAAAGTTAGTTGTAATTAACAGTTTTTGTATGAAAACACACTTCTAGTGGAACCTCATATGAAAAAACAAAGTTCGTTTTGGATGGACAAAGTTAGTTGTAATTAACAGTTTTTGTATGAAAACACACTTCTGGTGGAACTTCATATGAAAGAACAAAGTTCGAATCGGATGGACAAAGTTAGTTGTAATTAACAGTTTTTGTATGAAAACACACTTCCAGTGGAACTTCATATCAACGAACAAAGTTCGTTTTGGATGGACAAAGTTAGTTGTAATTAACAGTTTTTGTATGA
This sequence comes from Anopheles moucheti, assembly GCF_943734755.1. NCBI lineage: Eukaryota > Metazoa > Arthropoda > Insecta > Diptera > Culicidae > Anopheles > Anopheles moucheti. The sequence goes on from NW_026453655.1 coordinate 256,731, forward strand.
AAACTCACTTCTAGTGGAACTTCAAATCACCGAACAAAGTTCGTTTTGGATGGACAAAGTTAGTTGTAATTAACAGTTTTTGTATGAAAACACACTTCTGGTGGAACTTCATATCAAAGAACAAAGTTCGAATCGGATGGACAAAGTTAGTTGTAATTAACAGTTTTTGTATGAAAACACACTTCTGATGGAACTTCATATGAACGAACAATTTTCGTTTTGGATGGACAAAGTTAGTTGTAATTAACAGTTTTTGTATGAAAACACACTTCTGGTGGAACTTCATATGAAAGAACAAAGTTCGAATCGGATGGACAAAGTTAGTTGTAATTAACAGTTTTTGTATGAAAACACCCTTCTGGTGGAACTTCATATCAACGAACAAAGTTCGAATCGGTTGGACAAAGTTAGTTGTAATTAACAGTTTTTGTATGAAAACACACTTCTAGTGGAACTTCATATCAAAGAACAAAGTTCGTTTTGGATGGACAAAGTTAGTTGTAATTAACAGTTTTTGTATGAAAACACACTTCTGGTGGAACTTCATATCAACGAACAAAGTTCGAATCGGATGGACAAAGTTAATTGTAATTAACAGTTTTTGTATGAAAACACACTTCTAGTGGAACTTCATATCAACGAACAAAGTTCGTTTTTAATGGACAAAGTTAGATGTAATTAACAGTTTTTGTATGAAAACACCCTTCTGGTGGAACTTCATATCCACGAACAAAGTTCGAATCGGATGGACAAAGTTAATTGTAATTAACTGTTTTTGTATGAAAACACACTTTTAGTGGAACTTCATATGAAAGAACAATTTTCGTTTTGGATGGACAAAGTTAGTTGTAATTAACAGTTTTTGTATGAAAACACACTTCTAGTGGAATTTCATATTAACGAACAAACTTCGTTTTGGATGGACAAAGTTAGTTGTAATTAACAGTTTTTGTATGACAACACACTTCTGGTGGAACTTCATATCAACGAACAAAGTTCGAATCGGATGGACAAAGTTAATTGTAATTAACAGTTTTTGTATGAAAACACACTTCTAGTGGAACTTCATATCAACGAACAAAGTTCGTTTTGGATGGACAAAGTTAGATGTAATTAACAGTTTTTGTATGAAAACACCCTTCTGGTGGAACTTCATATCCACGAACAAAGTTCGAAACGGATGGACAAAGTTAATTGTAATTAACAGTTTTTGTATGAAAACACACTTCTAGTGGAACTTCATATGAAAGAACAATTTTCGGTTTGGATGGACAAAGTTAGTTGTAATTAACAGTTTTTGTATGAAAACACACTTCTAGTGGAATTTCATATTAACGAACAAACTTCGTTTTGGATGGACAAAGTTAGTTGTAGTTAACAGTTTTGGTATGAAAACTCGCTTCTAGTGGAACCTCATATGAAAAAACAAAGTTCGAATCGGATGGACAAAGTTAGTTGTAGTTAACAGTTTTGGTATGAAAACTCACTTCTAGTGGAACTTCAAATCAACGAACAAAGTTCGAATCGGATGGACAAAGTTAATTGTAATTAACAGTTTTTGTATGAAAACACACTTCTAGTGGAACTTCATATTAACGAACAAAGTTCGTTTTGGATGGACAAAGTTAGTTGTAATTAACAGTTTTTGTATGAAAACACACTTCTAGTGGAAATTCATATGAAAGAACAAAGTTCGAATCGGATGGACAAAGTTAGTTGTAATTAACAGTTTTTGTATGAAAACACACTTCTAGTGGAACCTCATATGAAAAAACAAAGTTCGAATCGGATGGACAAAGTTAGTTGTAATTAACAGTTTTTGTATGAAAACACACTTCTGGTGGAACTTCATATCAACGAACAAAGTTCGAATCGGATGGACAAAGTTAATTGTAATTAACAGTTTTTGTATGAAAACACACTTCTAGTGGAACCTCATATGAAAAAACAAAGTTCGTTTTGGATGGACAAAGTTAGTTGTAATTAACAGTTTTTGTATGAAAACACACTTCCAGTGGAACTTCATATCAACGAACAAAGTTCGTTTTTAATGGACAAAGTTAGATGTAATTAACAGTTTTTGTATGAAAACACCCTTCTGGTGGAACTTCATATCCACGAACAAAGTTCGAATCGGATGGACAAAGTTAATTGTAATTAACAGTTTTTGTATGAAAACACACTTCTAGTGGAACTTCATATTAACGAACAAAGTTCGTTTTGGATGGACAAAGTTAGTTGTAATTAACAGTTTTTGTATGAAAACACACTTCTGGTGGAACTTCATATCAACGAACAAAGTTCGTTTTGGATGGACAAAGTTAGTTGTAATTAACAGTTTTTGTATGAAAACACACTTCTGGTGGAACTTCATATCAACGAACAAAGTTCGTTTTTAATGGACAAAGTTAGATGTAATTAACAGTTTTTGTATGAAAACACCCTTCTGGTGGAACTTCATGTCCACGAACAAAGTTCGAATCGGATGGACAAAGTTAATTGTAATTAACAGTTTTTGTATGAAAACACACTTCTAGTGGAACTTCATATTAACGAACAAAGTTCGTTTTGGATGGACAAAGTTAGTTGTAATTAACAGTTTTTGTATGAAAACACACTTCTGGTGGAACTTCATATCAACGAACAAAGTTCGTTTTGGATGGACAAAGTTAGTTGTAATTAACAGTTTTTGTATGAAAACACACTTCTGGTGGAACTTCATATCAACGAACAAAGTTCGTTTTTAATGGACAAAGTTAGATGTAATTAACAGTTTTTGTATGAAAACACCCTTCTGGTGGAACTTCATATCCACGAACAAAGTTCGAATCGGATGGACAAAGTTAATTGTAATTAACAGTTTTTGTATGAAAACACACTTCTAGTGGAACTTCATATTAACGAACAAAGTTCGTTTTGGATGGACAAAGTTAGTTGTAATTAACAGTTTTTGTATGAAAACACACTTCTGGTGGAACTTCATATCAACGAACAAAGTTCGTTTTTAATGGACAAAGTTAGATGTAATTAACAGTTTTTGTATGAAAACACACTTCTGCTGGAACTTCATATCAACGAACAAAGTTCGTTTTTAATGGACAAAGTTAGATGTAATTAACAGTTTTTGTATGAAAACACCCTTCTGGTGGAACTTCATATCCACGAACAAAGTTCGAATCGGATGGACAAAGTTAGTTGTAATTAACAGTTTTTGTATGAAAACACACTTCTAGTGGAATTTCATATTAACGAACAAAGTTCGTTTTGGATGGACAAAAATAGTTGTAATTAACAGTTTTTGTATGAAAATACACTTCTGGTGGAACTTCATATCAACGAACGAAGTTCGTTTTGGATGGACAAAGTTAGTTGTAATTAACAGTTTTTGTATGAAAACACACTTCTGGTGGAACTTCATATCCACGAACAAAGTTCGAATCGGATGGACAAAGTTAGTTGTAATTAACAGTTTTTGTATGAAAACACACTTCTAGTGGAATTTCATATTAACGAACAAAGTTCGTTTTGGATGGACAAAGTTAGTTGTAATTAACAGTTTTTGTACGAAAACACACTTCTGGTGGAACTTCATATCAACGAACAAAGTTCGTTTTGGATGGACAAAGTTAGTTGTAATTAACAGTTTTTGTATGAAAACACACTTCTGATGGAACTTCATATGAAAGAACAAAGTTCGAATCGGATGGACAAAGTTAGATGTAGTTAACAATTTTTGTATGAAAACACACTTCTAGTGGAACTTCATATCAACGAACAAAGTTCGTTTTTAATGGACAAAGTTAGATGTAATTAACAGTTTTTGTATGAAAACACACTTCTGCTGGAACTTCATATCAACGAACAAAGTTCGTTTTTAATGGACAAAGTTAGATGTAATTAACAGTTTTTGTATGAAAACACCCTTCTGGTGGAACTTCATATCCACGAACAAAGTTCGAATCGGATGGACAAAGTTAGTTATAATTAACAGTTTTTGTATGAAAACACACTTCTAGTGGAATTTCATATTAACGAACAAAGTTCGTTTTGGATGGACAAAAATAGTTGTAATTAACAGTTTTTGTATGAAAATACACTTCTGGTGGAACTTTATATCAACGAACGAAGTTCGTTTTTAATGGACAAAGTTAGTTGTAATTAACAGTTTTTGTATGAAAACACCCTTCTGGTGGAACTTCATATCCACGAACAAAGTTCGAATCGGATGGACAAAGTTAGTTGTAATTAACAGTTTTTGTATGAAAACACACTTCTAGTGGAATTTCATATTAACGAACAAAGTTCGTTTTTAATGGACAAAGTTAGATGTAATTAACAGTTTTTGTACGAAAACACACTTCTGGTGGAACTTCATATCAACGAACAAAGTTCGTTTTGGATGGACAAAGTTAGTTGTAATTAACAGTTTTTGTATGAAAACACACTTCTGATGGAACTTCATATGAAAGAACAAAGTTCGAATCGGATGGACAAAGTTAGATGTAGTTAACAATTTTTGTATGAAAACACACTTCTAGTGGAACTTCATATCAACGAACAAAGTTCGTTTTTAATGGACAAAGTTAGATGTAATTAACAGTTTTTGTATGAAAACACACTTCTGGTGGAACTTCATATCAACGAACAAAGTTCGTTTTGGATGGACAAAGTTAGTTGTAATTAACAGTTTTTGTATGAAAACACACTTCTGGTGGAACTTCAAATCAACGAACAAAGTTCGAATCGGATGGACAAAGTTAGTTGTAATTAACAGTTTTTGTTTGAAAACACACTTCTGGTGGAACTTCATATCAACGAACAAAGTTCGTTTTTAATGGACAAAGTTAGATGTAATTAACAGTTTTTGTATGAAAACACCCTTATGGTGGAACTTCATATCCACGAACAAAGTTCGAATCGGATGGACAAAGTTAGTTGTAATTAACAGTTTTTGTATGAAAACTCACTTCTAGTGGAACTTCAAATCACCGAACAAAGTTCGTTTTGGATGGACAAAGTTAGTTGTAATTAACAGTTTTTGTATGAAAACACACTTCTGGTGGAACTTCATATCAACGAACAAAGTTCGTTTTGGATGGACAAAGTTAGTTGTAATTAACAGTTTTTGTATGAAAACACACTTCTGGTGGAACTTCATATCAACGAACAAAGTTCGTTTTTAATGGACAAAGTTAGTTGTAATTAACAGTTTTTGTATGAAAACACCCTTCTGGTGGAACTTCATATCCACGAACAAAGTTCGAATCGGATGGACAAAGTTAGTTGTAATTAACAGTTTTTGTATGAAAACACACTTCTAAAGGAACCTCATATGAAAAAACAAAGTTCGTTTTGGATGGACAAAGTTAGTTGTAATTAACAGTTTTTGTATGAAAACACACTTCCAGTGGAACTTCATATCAACGAACAAAGTTCGTTTTTAATGGACAAAGTTAGATGTAATTAACAGTTTTTGTATGAAAACACCCTTCTGGTGGAACTTCATATCCACGAACAAAGTTCGAATCGGATGGACAAAGTTAATTGTAATTAACAGTTTTTGTATGAAAACACACTTCTAGTGGAACTTCATATTAACGAACAAAGTTCGTTTTGGATGGACAAAGTTAGTTGTAATTAACAGTTTTTGTATGAAAACACACTTCTGGTGGAACTTCATATCAACGAACAAAGTTCGTTTTGGATGGACAAAGTTAGTTGTAATTAACAGTTTTTGTATGAAAACACACTTCTGGTGGAACTTCATATCAACGAACAAAGTTCGTTTTTAATGGACAAAGTTAGATGTAATTAACAGTTTTTGTATGAAAACACCCTTCTGGTGGAACTTCATATCCACGAACAAAGTTCGAATCGGATGGACAAAGTTAATTGTAATTAACAGTTTTTGTATGAAAACACACTTCTAGTGGAACTTCATATTAACGAACAAAGTTCGTTTTGGATGGACAAAGTTAGTTGTAATTAACAGTTTTTGTATGAAAACACACTTCTGGTGGAACTTCATATCAACGAACAAAGTTCGTTTTTAATGGACAAAGTTAGATGTAATTAACAGTTTTTGTATGAAAACACACTTCTGGTGGAACTTCATATCAACGAACAAAGTTCGTTTTTAATGGACAAAGTTAGATGTAATTAACAGTTTTTGTATGAAAACACCCTTCTGGTGGAACTTCATATCCACGAACAAAGTTCGAATCGGATGGACAAAGTTAATTGTAATTAAAAGTTTTTGTATGAAAACACACTTCTAGTGGAACTTCATATTAACGAACAAAGTTCGTTTTGGATGGACAAAGTTAGTTGTAATTAACAGTTTTTGTATGAAAACACACTTCTGGTGGAACTTCATATCAACGAACAAAGTTCGTTTTGGATGGACAAAGTTAGTTGTAATTAACAGTTTTTGTATGAAAACACACTTCTGGTGGAACTTCATATCAACGAACAAAGTTCGTTTTTAATGGACAAAGTTAGATGTAATTAACAGTTTTTGTATGAAAACACCCTTCTGGTGGAACTTCATATCCACGAACAAAGTTCGAATCGGATGGACAAAGTTAGTTGTAATTAACAGTTTTTGTATGAAAACACACTTCTAGTGGAATTTCATATTAACGAACAAAGTTCGTTTTGGATGGACAAAAATAGTTGTAATTAACAGTTTTTGTATGAAAATACACTTCTGGTGGAACTTCATATCAACGAACGAAGTTCGTTTTGGATGGACAAAGTTAGTTGTAATTAACAGTTTTTGTATGAAAACACACTTCTGGTGGAACTTCATATCCACGAACAAAGTTCGAATCGGATGGACAAAGTTAGTTGTAATTAACAGTTTTTGTATGAAAACACACTTCTAGTGGAATTTCATATTAACGAACAAAGTTCGTTTTGGATGGACAAAAATAGTTGTAATTAACAGTTTTTGTATGAAAATACACTTCTGGTGGAACTTCATATCAACGAACGAAGTTCGTTTTTAATGGACAAAGTTAGTTGTAATTAACAGTTTTTGTATGAAAACACCCTTCTGGTGGAACTTCATATCCACGAACAAAGTTCGAATCGGATGGACAAAGTTAGTTGTAATTAACAGTTTTTGTATGAAAACACACTTCTAGTGGAATTTCATATTAACGAACAAAGTTCGTTTTGGATGGACAAAGTTAGTTGTAATTAACAGTTTTTGTATGAAAACACACTTCTGATGGAACTTCATATGAAAGAACAAAGTTCGAATCGGATGGACAAAGTTAGATGTAGTTAACAGTTTTTGTATGAAAACACACTTCTAGTGGAACTTCATATCAACGAACAAAGTTCGTTTTTAATGGACAAAGTTAGATGTAATTAACAGTTTTTGTATGAAAACACACTTCTGGTGGAACTTCATATCAACGAACAAAGTTCGTTTTGGATGGACAAAGTTAGTTGTAATTAACAGTTTTTGTATGAAAACACACTTCTGGTGGAACTTCAAATCAACGAACAAAGTTCGAATCGGATGGACAAAGTTAGTTGTAATTAACAGTTTTTGTTTGAAAACACACTTCTGGTGGAACTTCATATCAACGAACAAAGTTCGTTTTTAATGGACAAAGTTAGATGTAATTAACAGTTTTTGTATGAAAACACCCTTCTGGTGGAACTTCATATCCACGAACAAAGTTCGAATCGGATGGACAAAGTTAGTTGTAATTAACAGTTTTTGTATGAAAACTCACTTCTAGTGGAACTTCAAATCACCGAACAAAGTTCGTTTTGGATGGACAAAGTTAGTTGTAATTAACAGTTTTTGTATGAAAACACACTTCTGGTGGAACTTCATATCAACGAACAAAGTTCGTTTTGGATGGACAAAGTTAGTTGTAATTAACAGTTTTTGTATGAAAACACACTTCTGGTGGAACTTCATATCAACGAACAAAGTTCGTTTTTAATGGACAAAGTTAGTTGTAATTAACAGTTTTTGTATGAAAACACACTTCTGGTGGAACTTCATATCCACGAACAAAGTTCGAATCGGATGGACAAAGTTAGTTGTAATTAACAGTTTTTGTATGAAAACACACTTCTAGTGGAATTTCATATTAACGAACAAAGTTCGTTTTGGATGGACAAAGTTAGTTGTAATTAACAGTTTTTGTATGAAAACACACTTCTGGTGGAACTTCATATCAACGAACAAAGTTCGAATCGGATGGACAAAGTTAGTTGTAATTAACAGTTTTTGTATGAAAACACACTTCTAGTGGAACTTCATATCAACGAACAAAGTTCGTTTTTAATGGACAAAGTTAGATGTAATTAACAGTTTTTGTATGAAAACACACTTCTGGTGGAACTTCATATCAACGAACAAAGTTCGTTTTGGATGGACAAAGTTAGTTGTAATTAACAGTTTTTGTATGAAAACACACTTCTGGTGGAACTTCAAATCAACGAACAAAGTTCGAATCGGATGGACAAAGTTAGTTGTAATTAACAGTTTTTGTTTGAAAACACACTTCTGGTGGAACTTCATATCAACGAACAAAGTTCGAATCGGATGGACAAAGTTAGTTGTAATTAACAGTTTTTGTATGAAAACACACTTCTGGTGGAACTTCATATCAACGAACAAAGTTCGAATCGGATGGACAAAGTTAGTTGTAATTAACAGTTTTTGTATGAAAACACACTTCTGGTGGAACTTCATATGAAAGAACAAAGTTCGAATCGGATGGACAAAGTTAGTTGTAATTAACAGTTTTTGTATGAAAACTCACTTCTGGTGGAACTTCATATCAACGAACAAAGTTTGTTTTGGTTTGACAAAGTTAGTTGTAATTAACAGTTTTTGCATGAAAACACACTTTTGGTGGAACTTCATATCAAAGAACAAAGTTCGAATCGGATGGACAAAGTTAGTTGTAATTAACAGTTTTGGTATGAAAACACACTTCTGGTGGAACTTCATATCAACGAACAAAGTTCGTTTTGGATGGACAAAGTTAGTTGTAATTAACAGTTTTTGTATGAAAACACACTTCTGGTGGAACTTCATATGAAAGAACAAAGTTCGAATCGGATGGACAAAGTTAGTTGTAATTAACAGTTTTTGTATGAAAACTCACTTCTAGTGGAACTTCAAATCACCGAACAAAGTTCGTTTTGGATGGACAAAGTTAGTTGTAATTAACAGTTTTTGTATGAAAACACACTTCTGGTGGAACTTCATATCAACGAACAAAGTTCGTTTTGGATGGACAAAGTTAGTTGTAATTAACAGTTTTTGTATGAAAACACACTTCTGGTGGAACTTCATATCAACGAACAAAGTTCGTTTTTAATGGACAAAGTTAGTTGTAATTAACAGTTTTTGTATGAAAACACCCTTCTGGTGGAACTTCATATCCACGAACAAAGTTCGAATCGGATGGACAAAGTTAGTTGTAATTAACAGTTTTTGTATGAAAACACACTTCTAAAGGAACCTCATATGAAAAAACAAAGTTCGTTTTGGATGGACAAAGTTAGTTGTAATTAACAGTTTTTGTATGAAAACACACTTCCAGTGGAACTTCATATCAACGAACAAAGTTCGTTTTTAATGGACAAAGTTAGATGTAATTAACAGTTTTTGTATGAAAACACCCTTCTGGTGGAACTTCATATCCACGAACAAAGTTCGAATCGGATGGACAAAGTTAATTGTAATTAACAGTTTTTGTATGAAAACACACTTCTAGTGGAACTTCATATTAACGAACAAAGTTCGTTTTGGATGGACAAAGTTAGTTGTAATTAACAGTTTTTGTATGAAAACACACTTCTGGTGGAACTTCATATCAACGAACAAAGTTCGTTTTGGATGGACAAAGTTAGTTGTAATTAACAGTTTTTGTATGAAAACACACTTCTGGTGGAACTTCATATCAACGAACAAAGTTCGTTTTTAATGGACAAAGTTAGATGTAATTAACAGTTTTTGTATGAAAACACCCTTCTGGTGGAACTTCATATCCACGAACAAAGTTCGAATCGGATGGACAAAGTTAATTGTAATTAACAGTTTTTGTATGAAAACACACTTCTAGTGGAACTTCATATTAACGAACAAAGTTCGTTTTGGATGGACAAAGTTAGTTGTAATTAACAGTTTTTGTATGAAAACACACTTCTGGTGGAACTTCATATCAACGAACAAAGTTCGTTTTTAATGGACAAAGTTAGATGTAATTAACAGTTTTTGTATGAAAACACACTTCTGGTGGAACTTCATATCAACGAACAAAGTTCGTTTTTAATGGACAAAGTTAGATGTAATTAACAGTTTTTGTATGAAAACACCCTTCTGGTGGAACTTCATATCCACGAACAAAGTTCGAATCGGATGGACAAAGTTAATTGTAATTAAAAGTTTTTGTATGAAAACACACTTCTAGTGGAACTTCATATTAACGAACAAAGTTCGTTTTGGATGGACAAAGTTAGTTGTAATTAACAGTTTTTGTATGAAAACACACTTCTGGTGGAACTTCATATCAACGAACAAAGTTCGTTTTGGATGGACAAAGTTAGTTGTAATTAACAGTTTTTGTATGAAAACACACTTCTGGTGGAACTTCATATCAACGAACAAAGTTCGTTTTTAATGGACAAAGTTAGATGTAATTAACAGTTTTTGTATGAAAACACCCTTCTGGTGGAACTTCATATCCACGAACAAAGTTCGAATCGGATGGACAAAGTTAGTTGTAATTAACAGTTTTTGTATGAAAACACACTTCTAGTGGAATTTCATATTAACGAACAAAGTTCGTTTTGGATGGACAAAAATAGTTGTAATTAACAGTTTTTGTATGAAAATACACTTCTGGTGGAACTTCATATCAACGAACGAAGTTCGTTTTGGATGGACAAAGTTAGTTGTAATTAACAGTTTTTGTATGAAAACACACTTCTGGTGGAACTTCATATCCACGAACAAAGTTCGAATCGGATGGACAAAGTTAGTTGTAATTAACAGTTTTTGTATGAAAACACACTTCTAGTGGAATTTCATATTAACGAACAAAGTTCGTTTTGGATGGACAAAAATAGTTGTAATTAACAGTTTTTGTATGAAAATACACTTCTGGTGGAACTTCATATCAACGAACGAAGTTCGTTTTTAATGGACAAAGTTAGTTGTAATTAACAGTTTTTGTATGAAAACACCCTTCTGGTGGAACTTCATATCCACGAACAAAGTTCGAATCGGATGGACAAAGTTAGTTGTAATTAACAGTTTTTGTATGAAAACACACTTCTAGTGGAATTTCATATTAACGAACAAAGTTCGTTTTGGATGGACAAAGTTAGTTGTAATTAACAGTTTTTGTATGAAAACACACTTCTGATGGAACTTCATATGAAAGAACAAAGTTCGAATCGGATGGACAAAGTTAGATGTAGTTAACAGTTTTTGTATGAAAACACACTTCTAGTGGAACTTCATATCAACGAACAAAGTTCGTTTTTAATGGACAAAGTTAGATGTAATTAACAGTTTTTGTATGAAAACACACTTCTGGTGGAACTTCATATCAACGAACAAAGTTCGTTTTGGATGGACAAAGTTAGTTGTAATTAACAGTTTTTGTATGAAAACACACTTCTGGTGGAACTTCAAATCAACGAACAAAGTTCGAATCGGATGGACAAAGTTAGTTGTAATTAACAGTTTTTGTTTGAAAACACACTTCTGGTGGAACTTCATATCAACGAACAAAGTTCGTTTTTAATGGACAAAGTTAGATGTAATTAACAGTTTTTGTATGAAAACACCCTTCTGGTGGAACTTCATATCCACGAACAAAGTTCGAATCGGATGGACAAAGTTAGTTGTAATTAACAGTTTTTGTATGAAAACTCACTTCTAGTGGAACTTCAAATCACCGAACAAAGTTCGTTTTGGATGGACAAAGTTAGTTGTAATTAACAGTTTTTGTATGAAAACACACTTCTGGTGGAACTTCATATCAACGAACAAAGTTCGTTTTGGATGGACAAAGTTAGTTGTAATTAACAGTTTTTGTATGAAAACACACTTCTGGTGGAACTTCATATCAACGAACAAAGTTCGTTTTTAATGGACAAAGTTAGTTGTAATTAACAGTTTTTGTATGAAAACACACTTCTGGTGGAACTTCATATCCACGAACAAAGTTCGAATCGGATGGACAAAGTTAGTTGTAATTAACAGTTTTTGTATGAAAACACACTTCTAGTGGAATTTCATATTAACGAACAAAGTTCGTTTTGGATGGACAAAGTTAGTTGTAATTAACAGTTTTTGTATGAAAACACACTTCTGGTGGAACTTCATATCAACGAACAAAGTTCGAATCGGATGGACAAAGTTAGTTGTAATTAACAGTTTTTGTATGAAAACACACTTCTAGTGGAACTTCATATCAACGAACAAAGTTCGTTTTTAATGGACAAAGTTAGATGTAATTAACAGTTTTTGTATGAAAACACACTTCTGGTGGAACTTCATATCAACGAACAAAGTTCGTTTTGGATGGACAAAGTTAGTTGTAATTAACAGTTTTTGTATGAAAACACACTTCTGGTGGAACTTCAAATCAACGAACAAAGTTCGAATCGGATGGACAAAGTTAGTTGTAATTAACAGTTTTTGTTTGAAAACACACTTCTGGTGGAACTTCATATCAACGAACAAAGTTCGAATCGGATGGACAAAGTTAGTTGTAATTAACAGTTTTTGTATGAAAACACACTTCTGGTGGAACTTCATATCAACGAACAAAGTTCGAATCGGATGGACAAAGTTAGTTGTAATTAACAGTTTTTGTATGAAAACACACTTCTGGTGGAACTTCATATGAAAGAACAAAGTTCGAATCGGATGGACAAAGTTAGTTGTAATTAACAGTTTTTGTATGAAAACTCACTTCTGGTGGAACTTCATATCAACGAACAAAGTTTGTTTTGGTTTGACAAAGTTAGTTGTAATTAACAGTTTTTGCATGAAAACACACTTTTGGTGGAACTTCATATCAAAGAACAAAGTTCGAATCGGATGGACAAAGTTAGTTGTAATTAACAGTTTTGGTATGAAAACACACTTCTGGTGGAACTTCATATCAACGAACAAAGTTCGTTTTGGATGGACAAAGTTAGTTGTAATTAACAGTTTTTGTATGAAAACACACTTCTGGTGGAACTTCATATGAAAGAACAAAGTTCGAATCGGATGGACAAAGTTAGATGTAATTAACAGTTTTTGTATGAAAACACACTTCTGGTGGAACTTCATATCAACGAACAAAGTTCGTTTTGGATGGACAAAGTTAGTTGTAATTAACAGTTTTTGTATGAAAACACACTTCTGGTGGAACTTCAAATCAACGAACAAAGTTCGAATCGGATGGACAAAGTTAGTTGTAATTAACAGTTTTTGTATGAAAACACACTTCTGGTGGAACTTCATATGAAAGAACAAAGTTCGAATCGGATGGACAAAGTTAGTTGTAATTAACAGTTTTTGTATGAAAACTCACTTCTGGTGGAACTTCATATCAACGAACAAAGTTTGTTTTGGTTTGACAAAGTTAGTTGTAATTAACAGTTTTTGCATGAAAACACACTTTTGGTGGAACTTCATATCAAAGAACAAAGTTCGAATCGGATGGACAAAGTTAGTTGTAATTAACAGTTTTGGTATGAAAACACACTTCTGGTGGAACTTCATATCAACGAACAAAGTTCGTTTTGGATGGATAAAGAAAATTGTAATTAACAGTTTTTGTATGAAAACACACTTCTGGTGGAACTTCATATCAACGAACAAAGTTCGAATCGGATGGACAAAGTTAGTTGTAATTAACAGTTTTTGTATGAAAACACACTTCTGGTGGAACTTCATATGAAAGAACAAAGTTCGAATCGGATGGACAAAGTTAGTTGTAATTAACAGTTTTTGTATGAAAACTCACTTCTGGTGGAACTTCATATCAACGAACAAAGTTTGTTTTGGTTTGACAAAGTTAGTTGTAATTAACAGTTTTTGCATGAAAACACACTTTTGGTGGAACTTCATATCAAAGAACAAAGTTCGAATCGGATGGACAAAGTTAGTTGTAATTAACAGTTTTTGTATGAAAACTCACTTCTGGTGGAACTTCATATCCACGAACAAAGTTTGTTTTGGTTTGACAAAGTTAGTTGTAATTAACAGTTTTTGCATGAAAACACACTTTTGGTGGAACTTCATATCAAAGAACAAAGTTCGAATCGGATGGACAAAGTTAGTTGTAATTAACAGTTTATGTTTGAAAACACACTTCTGGTGGAACTTCATATCAACGAACAAAGTTCGAATCGGATGGACAAAGTTAGTTGTAATTAACAGTTTTTGTATGAAAACACACTTCTGGTGGAACTTCATATCAACGAACAAAGTTCGAATCGGATGGACAAAGTTAGTTGTAATTAACAGTTTTTGTATGAAAACACACTTCTGGTGGAACTTCATATGAAAGAACAAAGTTCGAATCGGATGGACAAAGTTAGTTGTAATTAACAGTTTTTGTATGAAAACTCACTTCTGGTGGAACTTCATATCAACGAACAAAGTTTGTTTTGGTTTGACAGAGTTAGATGTAATTAACAGTTTTTGCATGAAAACACACTTTTGGTGGAACTTCATATCAAAGAACAAAGTTCGAATCGGATGGACAAAGTTAGTTGTAATTAACAGTTTTTGTATGAAAACACACTTCTGGTGGAACTTCATATCAACGAACAAAGTTCGAATCGGATGGACAAAGTTAGTTGTAATTAACAGTTTTTGTATGAAAACACACTTCTGGTGGAACTTCATATGAAAGAACAAAGTTCGAATCGGATGGACAAAGTTAGATGTAATTAACAGTTTTTGTATGAAAACACACTTCTGGTGGAACTTCATATCAACGAACAAAGTTCGTTTTGGATGGACAAAGTTAGTTGTAATTAACAGTTTTTGTATGAAAACACACTTCTGGTGGAACTTCAAATCAACGAACAAAGTTCGAATCGGATGGACAAAGTTAGTTGTAATTAACAGTTTTTGTATGAAAACACACTTCTGGTGGAACTTCATATGAAAGAACAAAGTTCGAATCGGATGGACAAAGTTAGTTGTAATTAACAGTTTTTGTATGAAAACTCACTTCTGGTGGAACTTCATATCAACGAACAAAGTTTGTTTTGGTTTGACAAAGTTAGTTGTAATTAACAGTTTTTGCATGAAAACACACTTTTGGTGGAACTTCATATCAAAGAACAAAGTTCGAATCGGATGGACAAAGTTAGTTGTAATTAACAGTTTTGGTATGAAAACACACTTCTGGTGGAACTTCATATCAACGAACAAAGTTCGTTTTGGATGGATAAAGAAAATTGTAATTAACAGTTTTTGTATGAAAACACACTTCTGGTGGAACTTCATATCAACGAACAAAGTTCGAATCGGATGGACAAAGTTAGTTGTAATTAACAGTTTTTGTATGAAAACACACTTCTGGTGGAACTTCATATGAAAGAACAAAGTTCGAATCGGATGGACAAAGTTAGTTGTAATTAACAGTTTTTGTATGAAAACTCACTTCTGGTGGAACTTCATATCAACGAACAAAGTTTGTTTTGGTTTGACAAAGTTAGTTGTAATTAACAGTTTTTGCATGAAAACACACTTTTGGTGGAACTTCATATCAAAGAACAAAGTTCGAATCGGATGGACAAAGTTAGTTGTAATTAACAGTTTTTGTATGAAAACTCACTTCTGGTGGAACTTCATATCCACGAACAAAGTTTGTTTTGGTTTGACAAAGTTAGTTGTAATTAACAGTTTTTGCATGAAAACACACTTTTGGTGGAACTTCATATCAAAGAACAAAGTTCGAATCGGATGGACAAAGTTAGTTGTAATTAACAGTTTTGGTATGAAAACACACTTCTGGTGGAACTTCATATCAACGAACAAAGTTCGAATCGGATGGACAAAGTTAGTTGTAATTAACAGTTTTTGTATGAAAACACACTTCTGGTGGAACTTCATATCAACGAACAAAGTTCGTTTTTAATGGACAAAGTTAGATGTAATTAACAGTTTTTGTTTGAAAACACCCTTCTGGTGGAACTTCATATCCACGAACAAAGTTCGAATCGGATGGACAAAGTTAGTTGTAATTAACAGTTTTTGTATGAAAACACACTTCTAGTGGAATTTCATATTAACGAACAAAGTTCGTTTTGGATGGATAAAGTTAGTTGTAATTAACAGTTTTTGTATGAAAATACACTTCTGGTGGAACTTCATATCAACGAACGAAGTTCGTTTTGGATGGACAAAGTTAGTTGTAATTAACAGTTTTTGTATGAAAACACACTTCTGGTGGAACTTCATATCAACGAACAAAGTTCGTTTTTAATGGACAAAGTTAGTTGTAATTAACAGTTTTTGTATGAAAACACACTTCTGGTGGAACTTCATATCAACGAACAAAGTTCGAATCGGATGGACAAAGTTAGTTGTAATTAACAGTTTTTGTATGAAAACACCCTTCTGGTGGAACTTCATATCCACGAACAAAGTTCGAATCGGATGGACAAAGTTAGTTGTAATTAACAGTTTTTGTATGAAAACACACTTCTAGTGGAATTTCATATTAACGAACAAAGTTCGTTTTGGATGGACAAAGTTAGTTGTAATTAACAGTTTTTGTATGAAAACACACTTCTGGTGGAACTTCATATCAACGAACAAAGTTTGTTTTGGTTTGACAAAGTTAGTTGTAATTAACAGTTTTTGTATGAAAACACACTTCTGATGGAACTTCATATGAAAGAACAAAGTTCGAATCGGATGGACAAAGTTAGATGTAGTTAACAGTTTTTGTATGAAAACACACTTCTAGTGGAACTTCATATCAACGAACAAAGTTCGTTTTTAATGGACAAAGTTAGATGTAATTAACAGTTTTTGTATGAAAACACACTTCTGGTGGAACTTCATATCAACGAACAAAGTTCGTTTTGGATGGACAAAGTTAGTTGTAATTAACAGCTTTTGTATGAAAACACACTTCTGGTGGAACTTCAAATCAACGAACAAAGTTCGAATCGGATGGACAAAGTTAGTTGTAATTAACAGTTTTTGTTTGAAAACACACTTCTGGTGGAACTTCATATCAACGAACAAAGTTCGTTTTTAATGGACAAAGTTAGATGTAATTAACAGTTTTTGTATGAAAACACCCTTCTGGTGGAATTTCATATCCACGAACAAAGTTCGAATCGGATGGACAAAGTTAGTTGTAATTAACAGTTTTTGTATGAAAACACACTTCTGGTGGAACTTCATATCAACGAACAAAGTTCGTTTTTAATGGACAAAGTTAGTTGTAATTAACAGTTTTTGTATGAAAACACACTTCTGGTGGAACTTCATATCCACGAACAAAGTTCGAATCGGATGGACAAAGTTAGTTGTAATTAACAGTTTTTGTATGAAAACACACTTCTAGTGGAATTTCATATTAACGAACAAAGTTCGTTTTGGATGGACAAAGTTAGTTGTAATTAACAGTTTTTGTATGAAAACACACTTCTGGTGGAACTTCATATGAAAGAACAAAGTTCGAATCGGATGGACAAAGTTAGATGTAATTAACAGTTTTTGTATGAAAACACACTTCTAGTGGAACTTCATATCAACGAACAAAGTTCGTTTTTAATGGACAAAGTTAGATGTAATTAACAGTTTTTGTATGAAAACACACTTCTGGTGGAACTTCATATCAACGAACAAAGTTCGTTTTGGATGGACAAAGTTAGTTGTAATTAACAGTTTTTGTATGAAAACACACTTCTGGTGGAACTTCAAATCAACGAACAAAGTTCGAATCGGATGGACAAAGTTAGTTGTAATTAACAGTTTTTGTATGAAAACACACTTCTGGTGGAACTTCAAATCAACGAACAAAGTTCGTTTTTAATGGACAAAGTTAGTTGTAATTAACAGTTTTTGTATGAAAACACACTTCTGGTGGAACTTCATATCAACGAACAAAGTTCGAATCGGATGGACAAAGTTAGATGTAATTAACAGTTTTTGTATGAAAACACACTTCTGGTGGAATTTCATATTAACGAACAAAGTTCGAATCGGATGGACAAAGTTAGTTGTAATTAACAGTTTTAGTATGAAAACACACTTCTGATGGAACTTCATATGAAAGAACAAAGTTCGAATCGGATGGACAAAGTTAGATGTAATTAACAGTTTTTGTATGAAAACACACTTCTAGTGGAACTTCATATCAACGAACAAAGTTCGTTTTTAATGGACAAAGTTAGATGTAATTAACAGTTTTTGTATGAAAACACACTTCTGGTGGAACTTCATATCAACGAACAAAGTTCGTTTTGGATGGACAAAGTTAGTTGTAATTAACAGTTTTTGTATGAAAACACACTTCTGGTGGAACTTCAAATCAACGAACAAAGTTCGAATCGGATGGACAAAGTTAGTTGTAATTAACAGTTTTTGTTTGAAAACACACTTCTGGTGGAACTTCATATCAACGAACAAAGTTCGAATCGGATGGACAAAGTTAGTTGTAATTAACAGTTTTTGTATGAAAACACACTTCTGGTGGAACTTCATATCAACGAACAAAGTTCGAATCGGATGGACAAAGTTAGTTGTAATTAACAGTTTTTGTATGAAAACACACTTCTGGTGGAACTTCATATGAAAGAACAAAGTTCGAATCGGATGGACAAAGTTAGTTGTAATTAACAGTTTTTGTATGAAAACTCACTTCTGGTGGAACTTCATATCAACGAACAAAGTTTGTTTTGGTTTGACAAAGTTAGTTGTAATTAACAGTTTTTGCATGAAAACACACTTTTGGTGGAACTTCATATCAAAGAACAAAGTTCGAATCGGATGGACAAAGTTAGTTGTAATTAACAGTTTTTGTATGAAAACACACTTCTGGTGGAACTTCATATCAACGAACAAAGTTCGTTTTGGATGGATAAAGAAAATTGTAATTAACAGTTTTTGTATGAAAACACACTTCTAGTGGAACTTCATATGAAAGAACAAAGTTCGTTTTGGATGGACAAAGTTAGTTGTAATTAACAGTTTTTGTATGAAAACACACTTCTAGTGGAACTTCATATGAAAAAACAAAGTTCGAATCGGATGGACAAAGTTAGTTGTAATTAACAGTTTTTGTATGAAAACACACTTCTAGTGGAACTTCATATCAACGAACAAAGTTCGTTTTGGATGGATAAAGTAAGTTGTAATTAACAGTTTTTGTATGAAAACTCACTTCTAGTGGAACTTTATATGAAAGAACAAAGTTCGTTTTGGATGGACAAAGTTAGTTGTAATTAACAGTTTTTGCATAAAAACTCACTTCTAGTGGAACATCATATCAACGAACAAAGTTCGTTTTGAATGGATAAAGTTAGTTGTAATTAACAGTTTTTGTATGAAAACACACTTCTGGTGGAACTTCATATCAACGAACAAAGTTCGTTTTGGATAGACAAAGTTAGTTGTAATTAACAGTTTTTGTATGAAAACACACTTCTGGTGGAACTTCAAATCAAAGAACAAAGTTCGTTTTGGATGGATAAAGTTAGTTGTAATTAACAGTTTTTGCATGAAAACACACTTCTGGTGGAACTTCATATGAAAGAACAAAGTTCGAATCGGATGGACAAAGTTAGTTGTAATTAAAAGTTTTGGTATGAAAAGACACTTCTGGTGGAACTTCATATCCACGAACAAAGTTCGAATCGGATGGACAAAGTTAATTGTAATTAACAGTTTTTGTATGAAAACACACTTCTGGTGGAACTTCATATCCACGAACAAAGTTCGAATCGGATGGACAAAGTTAATTGTAATTAACAGTTTTTGTATGAAAACACACTTCTAGTGGAACTTCATATTAACGAACAAAGTTCGTTTTGGATGGACAAAGTTAGTTGTAATTAACAGTTTTTGTATGAAAACACACTTCTAGTGGAATTTCATATTAACGAACAAAGTTCGTTTTGGATGGACAAAGTTAGTTGTAATTCACAGTTTTTGTATGAAAATACACTTCTGGTGGAACTTCATATCAACGAACGAAGTTCGTTTTGGATGGACAAAGTTAGTTGTAATTAACAGTTTTTGTATGAAAACACACTTCTGGTGGAACTTCATATCAACGAACAAAGTTCGTTTTTAATGGACAAAGTTAGTTGTAATTAACAGTTTTTGTATGAAAACACCCTTCTGGTGAAACTTCATATCCACGAACAAAGTTCGAATCGGATGGACAAAGTTAGTTGTAATTAACAGTTTTTGTATGAAAACACACTTCTAGTGGAATTTCATATTAACGAACAAAGTTCGTTTTGGATGGACAAAGTTAGTTGTAATTAACAGTTTTTGTATGAAAACACACTTCTGGTGGAACTTCATATCAACGAACAAAGTTCGAATCGGATGGACAAAGTTAGTTGTAATTAACAGTTTTAGTATGAAAACACACTTCTGATGGAACTTCATATGAAAGAACAAAGTTCGAATCGGATGGACAAAGTTAGATGTAATTAACAGTTTTTGTTTGAAAACACACTTCTGGTGGAACTTCATATCAACGAACAAAGTTCGTTTTTAATGGACAAAGTTAGTTGTAATTAACAGTTTTTGTATGAAAACACCCTTCTGGTGAAACTTCATATCCACGAACAAAGTTCGAATCGGATGGACAAAGTTAGTTGTAATTAACAGTTTTTGTATGAAAACACACTTCTAGTGGAATTTCATATTAACGAACAAAGTTCGTTTTGGATGGACAAAGTTAGTTGTAATTAACAGTTTTTGTATGAAAACACACTTCTGGTGGAACTTCATATCAACGAACAAAGTTTGTTTTGGTTTGACAAAGTTAGTTGTAATTAACAGTTTTTGTATGAAAACACACTTCTGATGGAACTTCATATGAAAGAACAAAGTTCGAATCGGATGGACAAAGTTAGATGTAGTTAACAGTTTTTGTTTGAAAACACACTTCTGGTGGAACTTCATATCAACGAACAAAGTTCGTTTTTAATGGACAAAGTTAGATGTAATTAACAGTTTTTGTATGAAAACACCCTTCTGGTTGAATTTCATATCCACGAACAAAGTTCGAATCGGATGGACAAAGTTAGTTGTAATTAACAGTTTTTGTATGAAAACACACTTCTGGTGGAACTTCATATCAACGAACAAAGTTCGTTTTTAATGGACAAAGTTAGTTGTAATTAACAGTTTTTGTATGAAAACACCCTTCTGGTGGAACTTCATATCCACGAACAAAGTTCGAATCGGATGGACAAAGTTAGTTGTAATTAACAGTTTTTGTATGAAAACACACTTCTAGTGGAATTTCATATTAACGAACAAAGTTCGTTTTGGATGGACAAAGTTAGTTGTAATTAACAGTTTTTGTATGAAAACACACTTCTGGTGGAACTTCATATCAACGAACAAAGTTCGAATCGGATGGACAAAGTTAGTTGTAATTAACAGTTTTAGTATGAAAACACACTTCTGATGGAACTTCATATGAAAGAACAAAGTTCGAATCGGATGGACAAAGTTAGATGTAATTAACAGTTTTTGTATGAAAACACACTTCTAGTGGAACTTCATATCAACGAACAAAGTTCGTTTTTAATGGACAAAGTTAGATGTAATTAACAGTTTTTGTATGAAAACACACTTCTGGTGGAACTTCATATCAACGAACAAAGTTCGTTTTGGATGGACAAAGTTAGTTGTAATTAACAGTTTTTGTATGAAAACACACTTCTGGTGGAACTTCAAATCAACGAACAAAGTTCGAATCGGATGGACAAAGTTAGTTGTAATTAACAGTTTTTGTTTGAAAACACACTTCTGGTGGAACTTCATATCAACGAACAAAGTTCGAATCGGATGGACAAAGTTAGTTGTAATTAACAGTTTTTGTATGAAAACACACTTCTGGTGGAACTTCATATCAACGAACAAAGTTCGAATCGGATGGACAAAGTTAGTTGTAATTAACAGTTTTTGTATGAAAACACACTTCTGGTGGAACTTCATATGAAAGAACAAAGTTCGAATCGGATGGACAAAGTTAGTTGTAATTAACAGTTTTTGTATGAAAACTCACTTCTGGTGGAACTTCATATCAACGAACAAAGTTTGTTTTGGTTTGACAATGTTAGTTGTAATTAACAGTTTTTGCATGAAAACACACTTTTGGTGGAACTTCATATCAAAGAACAAAGTTCGAATCGGATGGACAAAGTTAGTTGTAATTAACAGTTTTTGTATGAAAACACACTTCTGGTGGAACTTCATATCAACGAACAAAGTTCGTTTTGGATGGACAAAGTTAGTTGTAATTAACAGTTTTTGTATGAAAACACACTTCTGGTGGAACTTCAAATCAACGAACAAAGTTCGAATCGGATGGACAAAGTTAGTTGTAATTAACAGTTTTTGTTTGAAAACACACTTCTGGTGGAACTTCATATGAAAGAACAAAGTTCGTTTTGGATGGACAAAGTTAGTTGTAATTAACAGTTTTTGTATGAAAACACACTTCTGGTGGAACTTCATATCAACGAACAAAG
The DNA here is from genome assembly GCF_943734755.1 of Anopheles moucheti. NCBI lineage: Eukaryota > Metazoa > Arthropoda > Insecta > Diptera > Culicidae > Anopheles > Anopheles moucheti. Next base: position 279,477 of record NW_026453655.1, read on the forward strand.
TTTGTTTTGGTTTGACAAAGTTAGTTGTAATTAACAGTTTTTGTATGAAAACACACTTCTGATGGAACTTCATATGAAAGAACAAAGTTCGAATCGGATGGACAAAGTTAGATGTAATTAACAGTTTTTGTTTGAAAACACACTTCTGGTGGAACTTCATATGAAAGAACAAAGTTCGTTTTGGATGGACAAAGTTAGTTGTAATTAACAGTTTTTGTATGAAAACACACTTCTGGTGGAACTTCAAATCAACGAACAAAGTTCGAATCGGATGGACAAAGTTAGTTGTAATTAACAGTTTTTGTTTGAAAACACACTTCTGGTGGAACTTCATATCAACGAACAAAGTTCGAATCGGATGGACAAAGTTAGTTGTAATTAACAGTTTTTGTATGAAAACACACTTCTGGTGGAACTTCATATGAAAGAACAAAGTTCGAATCGGATGGACAAAGTTAGTTGTAATTAACAGTTTTTGTATGAAAACTCACTTCTGGTGGAACTTCATATCAACGAACAAAGTTTGTTTTGGTTTGACAAAGTTAGTTGTAATTAACAGTTTTTGCATGAAAACACACTTTTGGTGGAACTTCATATCAAAGAACAAAGTTCGAATCGGATGGACAAAGTTAGTTGTGATTAACAGTTTTTGTATGAAAACACACTTCTGGTGGAACTTCATATCAACGAACAAAGTTCGTTTTGGATGGACAAAGTTAGTTGTAATTAACAGTTTTTGTATGAAAACACACTTCTGGTGGAACTTCATATCAACGAACAAAGTTCGTTTTTAATGGACAAAGTTAGTTGTAATTAACAGTTTTTGTATGAAAACACACTTCTAGTGGAACTTCATATGAAAGAACAAAGTTCGTTTTGGATGGACAAAGTTAGTTGTAATTAACAGTTTTTGTATGAAAACACACTTCTAGTGGAATTTCATATTAACGAACAAAGTTCGTTTTGGATGGACAAAGTTAGTTGTAATTAACAGTTTTTGTATGAAAACACACTTCTGGTGGAACTTCATATCAACGAACAAAGTTTGTTTTGGTTTGACAAAGTTAGTTGTAATTAACAGTTTTTGTATGAAAACACACTTCTGATGGAACTTCATATGAAAGAACAAAGTTCGAATCGGATGGACAAAGTTAGATGTAGTTAACAGTTTTTGTTTGAAAACACACTTCTAGTGGAACTTCATATCAACGAACAAAGTTCGTTTTTAATGGACAAAGTTAGATGTAATTAACAGTTTTTGTATGAAAACACACTTCTGGTGGAACTTCATATCAACGAACAAAGTTCGTTTTGGATGGACAAAGTTAGTTGTAATTAACAGTTTTTGTATGAAAACACACTTCTAGTGGAACTTCATATGAAAAAACAAAGTTCGAATCGGATGGACAAAGTTAGTTGTAATTAACAGTTTTTGTTTGAAAACACACTTCTGGTGGAACTTCATATCAACGAACAAAGTTCGTTTTTAATGGACAAAGTTAGTTGTAATTAACAGTTTTTGTATGAAAACACCCTTCTGGTGGAACTTCATATCCACGAACAAAGTTCGAATCGGATGGACAAAGTTAGTTGTAATTAACAGTTTTTGTATGAAAACACACTTCTAGTGGAATTTCATATTAACGAACAAAGTTCGTTTTGGATGGACAAAGTTAGTTGTAATTAACAGTTTTTGTATGAAAACTCACTTCTGGTGGAACTTCATATCAACGAACAAAATTCGTTTTGGATGGACAAAGTTAGTTGTAATTAACAGTTTTTGCATGAAAACACACTTTTGGTGGAACTTCATATCAAAGAACAAAGTTCGAATCGGATGGACAAAGTTAGTTGTAATTAACAGTTTTTGTATGAAAACACACTTCTGGTGGAACTTCATATCAACGAACAAAATTCGTTTTGGATGGACAAAGTTAGTTGTAATTAACAGTTTTTGTATGAAAACACACTTCTGGTGGAACTTCAAATCAACGAACAAAGTTCGAATCGGATGGACAAAGTTAGTTGTAATTAACAGTTTTTGTTTGAAAACACACTTCTGGTGGAACTTCATATGAAAGAACAAAGTTCGTTTTGGATGGACAAAGTTAGTTGTAATTAACAGTTTTTGTATGAAAACACACTTCTGGTGGAACTTCATATCCACGAACAAAGTTCGAATCGGATGGACAAAGTTAGTTGTAATTAACAGTTTTTGTATGAAAACACACTTCTAGTGGAATTTCATATTAACGAACAAAGTTCGTTTTGGATGGACAAAGTTAGTTGTAATTAACAGTTTTTGTATGAAAACTCACTTCTGGTGGAACTTCATATCAACGAACAAAGTTTGTTTTGGTTTGACAAAGTTAGTTGTAATTAACAGTTTTTGCATGAAAACACACTTTTGGTGGAACTTCATATCAAAGAACAAAGTTCGAATCGGATGGACAAAGTTAGTTGTAATTAACAGTTTTTGTATGAAAACACACTTCTGGTGGAACTTCATATCAACGAACAAAATTCGTTTTGGATGGACAAAGTTAGTTGTAATTAACAGTTTTTGTATGAAAACACACTTCTGGTGGAACTTCAAATCAACGAACAAAGTTCGAATCGGATGGACAAAGTTAGTTGTAATTAACAGTTTTTGTTTGAAAACACACTTCTGGTGGAACTTCATATGAAAGAACAAAGTTCGTTTTGGATGGACAAAGTTAGTTGTAATTAACAGTTTTTGTATGAAAACACACTTCTGGTGGAACTTCATATCAACGAACAAAGTTTGTTTTGGTTTGACAAAGTTAGTTGTAATTAACAGTTTTTGTATGAAAACACACTTCTGATGGAACTTCATATGAAAGAACAAAGTTCGAATCGGATGGACAAAGTTAGATGTAATTAACAGTTTTTGTTTGAAAACACACTTCTGGTGGAACTTCATATGAAAGAACAAAGTTCGTTTTGGATGGACAAAGTTAGTTGTAATTAACAGTTTTTGTATGAAAACACACTTCTGGTGGAACTTCAAATCAACGAACAAAGTTCGAATCGGATGGACAAAGTTAGTTGTAATTAACAGTTTTTGTATGAAAACACACTTCTGGTGGAACTTCATATGAAAGAACAAAGTTCGAATCGGATGGACAAAGTTAGTTGTAATTAACAGTTTTTGTATGAAAACTCACTTCTGGTGGAACTTCATATCAACGAACAAAGTTTGTTTTGGTTTGACAAAGTTAGTTGTAATTAACAGTTTTTGCATGAAAACACACTTTTGGTGGAACTTCATATCAAAGAACAAAGTTCGAATCGGATGGACAAAGTTAGTTGTGATTAACAGTTTTTGTATGAAAACACACTTCTGGTGGAACTTCATATCAACGAACAAAGTTCGTTTTGGATGGACAAAGTTAGTTGTAATTAACAGTTTTTGTATGAAAACACACTTCTGGTGGAACTTCATATCAACGAACAAAGTTCGTTTTCAATGGACAAAGTTAGTTGTAATTAACAGTTTTTGTATGAAAACACACTTCTAGTGGAACTTCATATGAAAGAACAAAGTTCGTTTTGGATGGACAAAGTTAGTTGTAATTAACAGTTTTTGTATGAAAACACACTTCTAGTGGAATTTCATATTAACGAACAAAGTTCGTTTTGGATGGACAAAGTTAGTTGTAATTAACAGTTTTTGTATGAAAACACACTTCTGGTGGAACTTCATATCAACGAACAAAGTTTGTTTTGGTTTGACAAAGTTAGTTGTAATTAACAGTTTTTGTATGAAAACACACTTCTGATGGAACTTCATATGAAAGAACAAAGTTCGAATCGGAAGGACAAAGTTAGATGTAGTTAACAGTTTTTGTATGAAAACACACTTCTAGTGGAACTTCATATCAACGAACAAAGTTCGTTTTTAATGGACAAAGTTAGATGTAATTAACAGTTTTTGTATGAAAACACACTTCTGGTGGAACTTCATATCAACGAACAAAGTTCGTTTTGGATGGACAAAGTTAGTTGTAATTAACAGTTTTTGTATGAAAACACACTTCTAGTGGAACTTCATATGAAAAAACAAAGTTCGAATCGGATGGACAAAGTTAGTTGTAATTAACAGTTTTTGTTTGAAAACACACTTCTGGTGGAACTTCTTATCAACGAACAAAGTTCGTTTTTAATGTACAAAGTTAGTTGTAATTAACAGTTTTTGTATGAAAACACCCTTCTGGTGGAACTTCATATCCACGAACAAAGTTCGAATCGGATGGACAAAGTTAGTTGTAATTAACAGTTTTTGTATGAAAACACACTTCTAGTGGAATTTCATATTAACGAACAAAGTTCGTTTTGGATGGACAAAGTTAGTTGTAATTAACAGTTTTTGTATGAAAACACACTTCTGGTTGAATTTCATATCCACGAACAAAGTTCGAATCGGATGGACAAAGTTAGTTGTAATTAACAGTTTTTGTATGAAAACACACTTCTGGTGGAACTTCATATCAACGAACAAAGTTCGTTTTTAATGGACAAAGTTAGTTGTAATTAACAGTTTTTGTATGAAAACACCCTTCTGGTGGAACTTCATATCCACGAACAAAGTTCGAATCGGATGGACAAAGTTAGTTGTAATTAACAGTTTTTGTATGAAAACACACTTCTAGTGGAATTTCATATTAACGAACAAAGTTCGTTTTGGATGGACAAAGTTAGTTGTAATTAACAGTTTTTGTATGAAAACACACTTCTGGTGGAACTTCATATCAACGAACAAAGTTTGTTTTGGTTTGACAAAGTTAGTTGTAATTAACAGTTTTTGTATGAAAACACACTTCTGATGGAACTTCATATGAAAGAACAAAGTTCGAATCGGATGGACAAAGTTAGATGTAGTTAACAGTTTTTGTTTGAAAACACACTTCTGGTGGAACTTCATATCAACGAACAAAGTTCGTTTTTAATGGACAAAGTTAGATGTAATTAACAGTTTTTGTATGAAAACACCCTTCTGGTTGAATTTCATATCCACGAACAAAGTTCGAATCGGATGGACAAAGTTAGTTGTAATTAACAGTTTTTGTATGAAAACACACTTCTGGTGGAACTTCATATCAACGAACAAAGTTCGTTTTTAATGGACAAAGTTAGTTGTAATTAACAGTTTTTGTATGAAAACACCCTTCTGGTGGAACTTCATATCCACGAACAAAGTTCGAATCGGATGGACAAAGTTAGTTGTAATTAACAGTTTTTGTATGAAAACACACTTCTAGTGGAATTTCATATTAACGAACAAAGTTCGTTTTGGATGGACAAAGTTAGTTGTAATTAACAGTTTTTGTATGAAAACACACTTCTGGTGGAACTTCATATCAACGAACAAAGTTCGAATCGGATGGACAAAGTTAGTTGTAATTAACAGTTTTAGTATGAAAACACACTTCTGATGGAACTTCATATGAAAGAACAAAGTTCGAATCGGATGGACAAAGTTAGATGTAATTAACAGTTTTTGTATGAAAACACACTTCTAGTGGAACTTCATATCAACGAACAAAGTTCGTTTTTAATGGACAAAGTTAGATGTAATTAACAGTTTTTGTATGAAAACACACTTCTGGTGGAACTTCATATCAACGAACAAAGTTCGTTTTGGATGGACAAAGTTAGTTGTAATTAACAGTTTTTGTATGAAAACACACTTCTGGTGGAACTTCAAATCAACGAACAAAGTTCGAATCGGATGGACAAAGTTAGTTGTAATTAACAGTTTTTGTATGAAAACACACTTCTGGTGGAACTTCATATCAACGAACAAAGTTCGTTTTTAATGGACAAAGTTAGTTGTAATTAACAGTTTTTGTATGAAAACACACTTCTAGTGGAATTTCATATTAACGAACAAAGTTCGTTTTGGATGGACAAAGTTAGTTGTAATTAACAGTTTTTGTATGAAAACACACTTCTGGTGGAACTTCATATCAACGAACAAAGTTTGTTTTGGTTTGACAAAGTTAGTTGTAATTAACAGTTTTTGTATGAAAACACACTTCTGATGGAACTTCATATGAAAGAACAAAGTTCGAATCGGATGGACAAAGTTAGATGTAGTTAACAGTTTTTGTATGAAAACACACTTCTGGTGGAACTTCATATCAACGAACAAAGTTCGTTTTTAATGGACAAAGTTAGATGTAATTAACAGTATTTGTATGAAAACACACTTCTGGTGGAACTTCATATCAACGAACAAAGTTCGTTTTGGATGGACAAAGTTAGTTGTAATTAACAGTTTTTGTATGAAAACACACTTCTGGTGGAACTTCAAATCAACGAACAAAGTTCGAATCGGATGGACAAAGTTAGTTGTAATTAACAGTTTTTGTATGAAAACACACTTCTGGTGGAACTTCATATCAACGAACAAAGTTCGTTTTAAATGGACAAAGTTAGATGTAATTAACAGTTTTTGTATGAAAACACCCTTCTGGTGGAATTTCATATCCACGAACAAAGTTCGAATCGGATGGACAAAGTTAGTTGTAATTAACAGTTTTTGTATGAAAACACACTTCTGGTGGAACTTCATATCAACGAACAAAGTTCGTTTTTAATGGACAAAGTTAGTTGTAATTAACAGTTTTTGTATGAAAACACCCTTCTGGTGGAACTTCATATCCACGAACAAAGTTCGAATCGGATGGACAAAGTTAGTTGTAATTAACAGTTTTTGTATGAAAACACACTTCTAGTGGAATTTCATATTAACGAACAAAGTTCGTTTTGGATGGACAAAGTTAGTTGTAATTAACAGTTTTTGTATGAAAACACACTTCTGGTGGAACTTCATATCAACGAACAAAGTTCGAATCGGATGGACAAAGTTAGTTGTAATTAACAGTTTTAGTATGAAAACACACTTCTGATGGAACTTCATATGAAAGAACAAAGTTCGAATCGGATGGACAAAGTTAGATGTAATTAACAGTTTTTGTATGAAAACACACTTCTAGTGGAACTTCATATCAACGAACAAAGTTCGTTTTTAATGGACAAAGTTAGATGTAATTAACAGTTTTTGTATGAAAACACACTTCTGGTGGAACTTCATATCCACGAACAAAGTTCGAATCGGATGGACAAAGTTAGTTGTAATTAACAGTTTTTGTATGAAAACACACTTCTGGTGGAACTTCATATCAACGAACAAAGTTCGTTTTTAATGGACAAAGTTAGTTGTAATTAACAGTTTTTGTATGAAAACACCCTTCTGGTGGAACTTCATATCCACGAACAAAGTTCGAATCGGATGGACAAAGTTAGTTGTAATTAACAGTTTTTGTTTGAAAACACACTTCTGGTGGAACTTCATATCAACGAACAAAGTTCGTTTTTAATGGACAAAGTTAGATGTAATTAACAGTTTTTGTATGAAAACACCCTTCTGGTGGAATTTCATATCCACGAACAAAGTTCGAATCGGATGGACAAAGTTAGTTGTAATTAACAGTTTTTGTATGAAAACACACTTCTGGTGGAACTTCATATCAACGAACAAAGTTCGTTTTTAATGGACAAAGTTAGTTGTAATTAACAGTTTTTGTATGAAAACACCCTTCTGGTGGAACTTCATATCAAAGAACAAAGTTCGAATCGGATGGACAAAGTTAGTTGTAATTAACAGTTTTTGTATGAAAACACACTTCTAGTGGAATTTCATATTAACGAACAAAGTTCGTTTTGGATGGACAAAGTTAGTTGTAATTAACAGTTTTTGTATGAAAACACACTTCTGGTGGAACTTCATATCAACGAACAAAGTTTGTTTTGGTTTGACAAAGTTAGTTGTAATTAACAGTTTTTGTATGAAAACACACTTCTGATGGAACTTCATATGAAAGAACAAAGTTCGAATCGGATGGACAAAGTTAGATGTAGTTAACAGTTTTTGTATGAAAACACACTTCTAGTGGAACTTCATATCAACGAACAAAGTTCGTTTTTAATGGACAAAGTTAGATGTAATTAACAGTTTTTGTATGAAAACACACTTCTGGTGGAACTTCATATCACCGAACAAAGTTCGTTTTGGATGGACAAAGTTAGTTGTAATTAACAGTTTTTGTATGAAAACACACTTCTGGTGGAACTTCATATCAACGAACAAAGTTCGTTTTGGATGGACAAAGTTAGTTGTAATTAACAGTTTTTGTATGAAAACACACTTCTGGTGGAACTTCATATCAACGAACAAAGTTCGTTTTTAATGGACAAAGTTAGTTGTAATTAACAGTTTTTGTATGAAAACACCCTTCTGGTGGAACTTCATATCCACGAACAAAGTTCGAATCGGATGGACAAAGTTAGTTGTAATTAACAGTTTTTGTATGAAAACACACTTCTAGTGGAATTTCATATTAACGAACAAAGTTCGTTTTGGGTGGACAAAGTTAGTTGTAATTAACAGTTTTTGTATGAAAACACACTTCTGGTGGAACTTCATATCAACGAACAAAGTTCGAATCGGATGGACAAAGTTAGTTGTAATTAACAGTTTTAGTATGAGAACACACTTCTGATGGAACTTCATATGAAAGAACAAAGTTCGAATCGGATGGACAAAGTTAGATGTAATTAACAGTTTTTGTATGAAAACACACTTCTAGTGGAACTTCATATCAACGAACAAAGTTCGTTTTTAATGGACAAAGTTAGATGTAATTAACAGTTTTTGTATGAAAACACACTTCTGGTGGAACTTCATATCAACGAACAAAGTTCGTTTTGGATGGACGAATTAAGTTGTAATTAACAGTTATTGTATGAAAACACACTTCTGGTGGAACTTCAAATCAACGAACAAAGTTCGAATCGGATGGACAAAGTTAGTTGTAATTAACAGTTTTTGTTTGAAAACACACTTCTGGTGGAACTTCATATCAACGAACAAAGTTCGAATCGGATGGACAAAGTTAGTTGTAATTAACAGTTTTTGTATGAAAACACACTTCTGGTGGAACTTCATATCAACGAACAAAGTTCGAATCGGATGGACAAAGTTAGTTGTAATTAACAGTTTTTGTATGAAAACACACTTCTGGTGGAACTTCATATGAAAGAACAAAGTTCGAATCGGATGGACAAAGTTAGTTGTAATTAACAGTTTTTGTATGAAAACTCACTTCTGGTGGAACTTCATATCAACGAACAAAGTTCGTTTTGGATGGATAAAGAAAATTGTAATTAACAGTTTTTGTATGAAAACACACTTCTAGTGGAACTTCATATGAAAGAACAAAGTTCGTTTTGGATGGACAAAGTTAGTTGTAATTAACAGTTTTTGTATGAAAACACACTTCTAGTGGAACTTCATATGAAAAAACAAAGTTCGAATCGGATGGACAAAGTTAGTTGTAATTAACAGTTTTTGTATGAAAACACACTTCTAGTGGAACTTCATATCAACGAACAAAGTTCGTTTTGGATGGACAAAGTTAGTTGTAATTAACAGTTTTTGTATGAAAACTCACTTCTAGTGGAACTTTATATGAAAGAACAAAGTTCGTTTTGGATGGACAAAGTTAGTTGTAATTAACAGTTTTTGCATGAAAACTCACTTCTAGTGGAACATCATATCAACGAACAAAGTTCGTTTTGAATGGATAAAGTTAGTTGTAATTAACAGTTTTTGTATGAAAACACACTTCTGGTGGAACTTCATATCAACGAACAAAGTTCGAATCGGATGGACAAAGTTAGTTGTAATTAACAGTTTTTGTATGAAAACTCACTTCTAGTGGAACTTCATAGGAAAGAACAAAGTTCGTTTTGGATGGACAAAGTTAGTTGTAATTAACAGTTTTTGTATGAAAACACACTTCTGGTGGAACTTCATATCCACGAACAAAGTTCGAATCGGATGGACAAAGTTAGTTGTAATTAACAGTTTTTGTATGAAAACACACTTCTAGTGGAATTTCATATTAACGAACAAAGTTCGTTTTGGGTGGACAAAGTTAGTTGTAATTAACAGTTTTTGCATGAAAACACACTTTTGGTGGAACTTCATATCAAAGAACAAAGTTCGAATCGGATGGACAAAGTTAGTTGTAATTAACAGTTTTTGTATGAAAACACACTTCTGGTGGAACTTCATATCAACGAACAAAGTTCGTTTTGGATGGATAAAGAAAATTGTAATTAACAGTTTTTGTATGAAAACACACTTCTAGTGGAACTTCATATGAAAGAACAAAGTTCGTTTTGGATGGACAAAGTTAGTTGTAATTAACAGTTTTTGTATGAAAACACACTTCTAGTGGAACTTCATATGAAAAAACAAAGTTCGAATCGGATGGACAAAGTTAGTTGTAATTAACAGTTTTTGTATGAAAACACACTTCTAGTGGAACTTCATATCAACGAACAAAGTTCGTTTTGGATGGACAAAGTTAGTTGTAATTAACAGTTTTTGTATGAAAACTCACTTCTAGTGGAACTTTATATGAAAGAACAAAGTTCGTTTTGGATGGACAAAGTTAGTTGTAATTAACAGTTTTTGCATGAAAACTCACTTCTAGTGGAACATCATATCAACGAACAAAGTTCGTTTTGAATGGATAAAGTTAGTTGTAATTAACAGTTTTTGTATGAAAACACACTTCTGGTGGAACTTCATATCAACGAACAAAGTTCGAATCGGATGGACAAAGTTAGTTGTAATTAACAGTTTTTGTATGAAAACTCACTTCTAGTGGAACTTCATAGGAAAGAACAAAGTTCGTTTTGGATGGACAAAGTTAGTTGTAATTAACAGTTTTTGTATGAAAACACACTTCTGGTGGAACTTCATATCCACGAACAAAGTTCGAATCGGATGGACAAAGTTAGTTGTAATTAACAGTTTTTGTATGAAAACACACTTCTAGTGGAATTTCATATTAACGAACAAAGTTCGTTTTGGGTGGACAAAGTTAGTTGTAATTAACAGTTTTTGTATGAAAACACACTTCTGGTGGAACTTCATATCAACGAACAAAGTTCGAATCGGATGGACAAAGTTAGTTGTAATTAACAGTTTTAGTATGAGAACACACTTCTGATGGAACTTCATATGAAAGAACAAAGTTCGAATCGGATGGACAAAGTTAGATGTAATTAACAGTTTTTGTATGAAAACACACTTCTAGTGGAACTTCATATCAACGAACAAAGTTCGTTTTTAATGGACAAAGTTAGATGTAATTAACAGTTTTTGTATGAAAACACACTTCTGGTGGAACTTCATATCAACGAACAAAGTTCGTTTTGGATGGACAAAGTTAGTTGTAATTAACAGTTTTTGTATGAAAACACACTTCTGGTGGAACTTCAAATCAACGAACAAAGTTCGAATCGGATGGACAAAGTTAGTTGTAATTAACAGTTTTTGTTTGAAAACACACTTCTGGTGGAACTTCATATCAACGAACAAAGTTCGAATCGGATGGACAAAGTTAGTTGTAATTAACAGTTTTTGTATGAAAACACACTTCTGGTGGAACTTCATATCAACGAACAAAGTTCGAATCGGATGGACAAAGTTAGTTGTAATTAACAGTTTTTGTATGAAAACACACTTCTGGTGGAACTTCATATGAAAGAACAAAGTTCGAATCGGATGGACAAAGTTAGTTGTAATTAACAGTTTTTGTATGAAAACTCACTTCTGGTGGAACTTCATATCAACGAACAAAGTTTGTTTTGGTTTGACAAAGTTAGTTGTAATTAACAGTTTTTGCATGAAAACACACTTTTGGTGGAACTTCATATCAAAGAACAAAGTTCGAATCGGATGGACAAAGTAAGTTGTAATTAACAGTTTTTGTATGAAAACACACTTCTGGTGGAACTTCATATCAACGAACAAAGTTCGTTTTGGATGGATAAAGAAAATTGTAATTAACAGTTTTTGTATGAAAACACACTTCTAGTGGAACTTCATATGAAAGAACAAAGTTCGTTTTGGATGGACAAAGTTAGTTGTAATTAACAGTTTTTGTATGAAAACACACTTCTAGTGGAACTTCATATGAAAAAACAAAGTTCGAATCGGATGGACAAAGTTAGTTGTAATTAACAGTTTTTGTATGAAAACACACTTCTAGTGGAACTTCATATCAACGAACAAAGTTCGTTTTGGATGGACAAAGTTAGTTGTAATTAACAGTTTTTGTATGAAAACTCACTTCTAGTGGAACTTTATATGAAAGAACAAAGTTCGTTTTGGATGGACAAAGTTAGTTGTAATTAACAGTTTTTGCATGAAAACTCACTTCTAGTGGAACATCATATCAACGAACAAAGTTCGTTTTGAATGGATAAAGTTAGTTGTAATTAACAGTTTTTGTATGAAAACACACTTCTGGTGGAACTTCATATCAACGAACAAAGTTCGAATCGGATGGACAAAGTTAGTTGTAATTAACAGTTTTTGTATGAAAACTCACTTCTAGTGGAACTTCATAGGAAAGAACAAAGTTCGTTTTGGATGGACAAAGTTAGTTGTAATTAACAGTTTTTGTATGAAAACACACTTCTAGTGGAACTTCATATCAACGAACAAAGTTCGTTTTGGATGGACAAAGTTAGTTGTAATTAACAGTTTTTGTATGAAAACACACTTCTAGTGGAACTTCATATGAAAGAACAAAGTTCGTTTTGGATGGACAAAGTTAGTTGTAATTAACAGTTTTTGTATGAAAACTCACTTCTAGTGGAACTTTATATGAAAGAACAAAGTTCGTTTTGGATGGACAAAGTTAGTTGTAATTAACAGTTTTTGTATGAAAACACACTTCTAGTGGAACTTCATATGAAAAAACAAAGTTCGTTTTGGATGGACAAAGTTAGTTGTAATTAACAGTTTTTGTATGAAAACACACTTCTAGTGGAACTTCATATCAACGAACAAAGTTCGAATCGGATGGACAAAGTTAGTTGTAATTAACAGTTTTTGTATGAAAACACACTTCTAGTGGAACTTCATATCAACGAACAAAGTTCGTTTTGGATGGATAAAGTAAGTTGTAATTAACAGTTTTTGTATGAAAACTCACTTCTAGTGGAACTTTATATGAAAGAACAAAGTTCGTTTTGGATGGACAAAGTTAGTTGTAATTAACAGTTTTTGCATGAAAACTCACTTCTAGTGGAACATCATATCAACGAACAAAGTTCGTTTTGGATGGACAAAGTTAGTTGTAATTAACAGTTTTTGTATGAAAACACACTTCTGGTGGAACTTCATATCAACGAACAAAGTTCGAATCGGATGGACAAAGTTAGTTGTAATTAACAGTTTATGTATGAAAACACACTTCTAGTGGAACTTCAAATCAAAGAACAAAGTTCGTTTTGGATGGATAAAGTTAGTTGTAATTAACAGTTTTTGCATGAAAACACACTTCTGGTGGAACTTCATATGAAAGAACAAAGTTCGAATCGGATGGACAAAGTTAGTTGTGATTAACAGTTTTTGTATGAAAACTCACTTCTAGTGGAACATCATATCAACGAACAAAGTTCGTTTTTAATGGATAAAGTTAGTTGTAATTAACAGTTTTTGTATGAAAATACACTTCTGGTGGAACTTCATATGAAAGAACAAAGTTCGAATCGGATGGACAAAGTTAGTTGTAATTAACAGTTTTTGTATGAAAACTCACTTCTAGTGGAACTTCATAGGAAAGAACAAAGTTTGAATCGGATGGACCAATTTAGTTGTAATTAATAGTTTTTGTATGAAAACTCACTTCTAGTGGAACTTCATATGAAAGAACAAAGTTTGAATCGGATGGACAAAGTTAGTTGTAATTAACAGTTTTTGTATGAAAACACACTTCTGGTGGAACTTCATATCAACGAACAAAGTTCGTTTTGGATGGACAAAGTTAGTTGTAATTAACAGTTTTTGTATGAAAACACACTTCTGGTGGAACTTCATATCAACGAACAAAGTACGTTTTGGATAGACAAAGTTAGTTGTAATTAACAGTTTTTGTATGAAAACACACTTCTGGTGGAACTTCATATCAACGAACAAAGTTCGAATCGGATGGACAAAGTTAGTTGTTATTAACAGTTTTTGTATGAAAACTCACTTCTAGTGGAACTTCATATCAACGAACAAAGTTCGTTTTGGATGGATAAAGTAAGTTGTAATTAACAGTTTTTGTATGAAAACTCACTTCTAGTGGAACTTTATATGAAAGAACAAAGTTCGTTTTGGATGGACAAAGTTAGTTGTAATTAACAGTTTTTGCATGAAAACTCACTTCTAGTGGAACATCATATCAACGAACAAAGTTCGTTTTGGATGGACAAAGTTAGTTGTAGTTAACAGTTTTGGTATGAAAACTCACTTCTAGTGGAACTTCAAATCAACGAACAAAGTTCGTTTTGGATGGACAAAGATAGATGTAATTAACAGTTTTTGTATGAAAACACACTTCTAGTGGAACTTCATATCAACGAACAAAGTTCGAATCGGATGGACAAAGTTAGTTGTGATTAACAGTTTTTGTATGAAAACTAACTTCTAGTGGAACATCATATCAACGAACAAAGTTCGTTTTGAATGGATAAAGTTAGTTGTAATTAACAGTTTTTGTTTGAAAATACACTTCTGGTGGAACTTCATATGAAAGAACAAAGTTCGAATCGGATGGACAAAGTTAGTTGTAATTAACAGTTTTTGTATGAAAACTAACTTCTAGTGGAACATCATATCAACGAACAAAGTTCGTTTTGAATGGATAAAGTTAGTTGTAATTAACAGTTTTTGTATGAAAATACACTTCTGGTGGAACTTCATATGAAAGAACAAAGTTCGAATCGGATGGACAAAGTTAGTTGTAATTAACAGTTTTTGTATGAAAACTCACTTCTAGTAGAACTTCATATGTAAGAACAAAGTTTGAATCGGATGGACCAATTTAGTTGTAATTAATAGTTTTTGTATGAAAACTCACTTCTAGTGGAACTTCATATGAAAGAACAAAGTTTGAATCGGATGGACAAAGTTAGTTGTAATTAACAGTTTTTGTATGAAAACACACTTCTGGTGGAACTTCATATCAACGAACAAAGTTCGTTTTGGATGGACAAAGTTAGTTGTAATTAACAGTTTTTGTATGAAAACACACTTCTGGTGGAACTTCATATCAACGAACAAAGTACGTTTTGGATAGACAAAGTTAGTTGTAATTAACAGTTTTTGTATGAAAACACACTTCTGGTGGAACTTCATATCAACGAACAAAGTTCGAATCGGATGGACAAAGTTAGTTGTAATTAACAGTTTTTGTATGAAAACTCACTTCTAGTGGAACTTCATATCAACGAACAAAGTTCGTTTTGGATGGATAAAGTAAGTTGTAATTAACAGTTTTTGCATGAAAACACACTTCTGGTGGAACTTCATATCAACGAACAAAGTACGTTTTGGATAGACAAAGTTAGTTGTAATTAACAGTTTTTGTATGAAAACACACTTCTGGTGGAACTTCATATCAACGAACAAAGTTCGAATCGGATGGACAAAGTTAGTTGTTATTAACAGTTTTTGTATGAAAAATCACTTCTAGTGGAACTTCATATGAAAGAACAAAGTTCGTTTTGGATGGATAAAGTTAGTTGTAATTAACAGTTTTTGCATGAAAACACACTTCTGGTGGAACTTCATATGAAAGAACAAAGTTCGAATCGGATGGACAAAGTTAGTTGTAGTTAACAGTTTTGGTATGAAAACTCACTTCTAGTGGAACTTCAAATCAACGAACAAAGTTCGTTTTGGATGGACAAAGATAGATGTAATTAACAGTTTTTGTATGAAAACACACTTCTAGTGGAACTTCATATCAACGAACAAAGTTCGAATCGGATGGACAAAGTTAGTTGTAATTAACAGTTTTTGTATGAAAACACACTTCTGGTGGAACTTCATATCAACGAACAAAGTTCGTTTTGGATGGACAAAGTTAGTTGTAATTAACAGTTTTTGTATGAAAACACACTTCTGGTGGAACTTCATATCAACGAACAAAGTACGTTTTGGATAGACAAAGTTAGTTGTAATTAACAGTTTTTGTAAAAAAACACACTTCTGGTGGAACTTCATATCAACGAACAAAGTTCGAATCGGATGGACAAAGTTAGTTGTTATTAACAGTTTTTGTATGAAAAATCACTTCTAGTGGAACTTCATATGAAAGAACAAAGTTCGTTTTGGATGGATAAAGTTAGTTGTAATTAACAGTTTTGGCATGAAAACACACTTCTGGTGGAACTTCATATGAAAGAACAAAGTTCGAATCGGATGGACAAAGTTAGTTGTAGTTAACAGTTTTGGTATGAAAACTCACTTCTAGTGGAACTTCAAATCAACGAACAAAGTTCGTTTTGGATGGACAAAGATAGATGTAATTAACAGTTTTTGTATGAAAACACACTTCTGGTGGAACTTCATATCAACGAACAAAGTACGTTTTGGATAGACAAAGTTAGTTGTAATTAACAGTTTTTGTAAAAAAACACACTTCTGGTGGAACTTCATATCAACGAACAAAGTTCGAATCGGATGGACAAAGTTAGTTGTAATTAACAGTTTTTGTATGAAAACACACTTCTAGTGGAACTTCATATGAAAGAACAAAGTTTGAATCGGATGGACAAAGTTAGTTTTAATTAACAGTTTTTGTATGAAAACACACTTCTGGTGGAACTTCATATCAACGAACAAAGTTCGTTTTGGATGGACAAAGTTAGTTGTAATTAACAGTTTTTGTATGAAAACACACTTCTGGTGGAACTTCATATCAACGAACAAAGTTCGTTTTGGATGGACAAAGTTAGTTGTAATTAACAGTTTTTTTATGAAAACACACTTCTGGTGGAACTTCATATCAACGAACAAAGTTCGAATCGGATGGACAAAGTTAGTTGTAATTAACAGTTTTTGTATGAAAACACACTTCTGATGGAACTTCATATGAAAGAACAAAGTTCGTTTTGGATGGACAAAGTTAGTTGTAATTAACAGTTTTTGTATGAAAACACACTTCTGGTGGAACTTCATATTAAGAACAAAGTTCGAATCGGATGGACAAAGTTAGTTGTAATTAACAGTTTTTGTATGAAAACACACTTCTGGTGGAACTTCATATCAACGAACAAAGTTAGAATCGGATGGACAAAGTTAGTTGTAATTAACAGTTTTTGTATGAAAACACACTTCTGGTGGAACTTCATATCAACGAACAAAGTTTGAATCGGATGGACAAAGTTAGTTGTAATTAACAGTTTTTGTATGAAAACACACTTCTAGTGGAATTTCATATCAACGAACAAACTTCGTTTTGGATAGACAAAGTTAGTTGTAATTAACAGTTTTTGTATGAAAACACACTTCTGGTGGAACTTCATATCAACGAACAAAGTTTGAATCGGATGGACAAAGTTAGTTGTAATTAACAGTTTTTGTATGAAAACACACTTCTAGTGGAACTTCATATGAAAGAACAAAGTTCGAATCGGATGGACAAAGTTAGTTGTAGTTAACAGTTTTGGTATGAAAACTCACTTCTAGTGGAACTTCAAATCAACGAACAAAGTTCGTTTTGGATGGACAAAGTTAGATGTAATTAACAGTTTTTGTATGAAAACACACTTCTAGTAGAATTTCATATTAACGAACAAAGTTCGAATCGGATGGACAAAGTTAGTTGTAATTAACAGTTTTTGTATGAAAACACACTTCTGGTGGAACTTCATATCAACGAACAAAGTTTGTTTTGGATGGACAAAGTTAGATGTAATTAACAGTTTTTGTATGAAAACACACTTCTAGTGGAACTTCATATGAAAGAACAAAGTTCGTTTTGGATGGACAAAGTTAGTTGTAATTAACAGTTTTTGTATGAAAACACACTTCTAGTAGAATTTCATATTAACGAACAAAGTTCGTTTTGGATGGACAAAGTTAGTTGTAATTAACAGTTTTTGTATGAAAACACACTTCTGGTGGAACTTCATATCAACGAACAAAGTTTGAATCGGATGGACAAAGTTAGTTGTAATTAACAGTTTTTGTATGAAAACACACTTCTGGTGGAACTTCATATGAAAGAAAAAAGTTCGAATCGGATGGACAAAGTTAGTTGTAATTAACAGTTTTTGTATGAAAACACACTTCTAGTGGAACTTCATATGAAAGAACAAAGTTCGTTTTGGATGGACAAAGTTAGTTGTAATTAACAGTTTTTGTATGAAAACACACTTCTAGTGGAATTTCATATTAACGAACAAACTTCGTTTTGGATGGACAAAGTTAGTTGTAATTAACAGTTTTTGTATGAAAACACACTTCTGGTGGAAATTCATATGAAAGAACAAAGTTCGAATCGGATGGACAAAGTTAGTTGTAATTAACAGTTTTTGTATGAAAACACACTTCTGGTGGAACTTCATATGAAAGAACAAAGTTCGAATCGGATGGACAAAGTTAGTTGTAATTAACAGTTTTGGTTAGGAAATTCACTTCTAGTGGAACTTCAAATCAACGAACAAAGTTCGTTTTGGATGGACAAACTTAGTTGTAATTAACAGTTTTTGTATGAAAACACACTTCTAGTGGAATTTCATATTAACGAACAAACTTCGTTTTGGATGGACAAAGTTAGTTGTAATTAACAGTTTTTGTATGAAAACACACTTCTGGTGGAAATTCATATGAAAAAACAAAGTTCGTTTTGGATGGACAAAGTTAGTTGTAATTAACAGTTTTTGTATGAAAACACACTTCCAGTGGAACTTCATATCAACGAACAAAGTTCGTTTTGGATGGACAAAGTTAGTTGTAATTAACAGTTTTTGTATGAAAACACACTTCTGATGGAACTTCATATGAAAGAACAAAGTTCGAATCGGATGGACAAAGTTAGTTGTAATTAACAGTTTTTGTATGAAAACACACTTCTGGTGGAACTTCATATGAAAGAACAAAGTTCGAATCGGATGGACAAAGTTAGTTGTAGTTAACAGTTTTGGTTAGGAAATTCACTTCTAGTGGAACTTCAAATCAACGAACAAAGTTCGTTTTGGATGGACAAAGTTAGATGTAATTAACAGTTTTTGTATGAAAACACACTTCTGGTGGAACTTCATATCAACGAACAAAGTTCGAATCGGATAGACAAAGTTAGTTGTAATTAACAGTTTTTGTATGAAAACTCACTTCTGGTGGAACTTCATATCAACGAACAAAGTTTGAATCGGATGGACAAAGTTAGTTGTAATTAACAGTTTTTGTATGAAAACACACTTCTAGTGGAACTTCATATGAAAGAACAAAGTTCGTTTTGTATGGACAAAGTTAGTTGTAATTAACAGTTTTTGTATGAAAACACACTTCTAGTAGAATTTCATATTAACGAACAAAGTTCGTTTTGGATGGACAAAGTTAGTTGTAATTAACAGTTTTTGTATGAAAACACACTTCTGGTGGAACTTCATATCAACGAACAAAGTTTGAATCGGATGGACAAAGTTAGTTGTAATTAACAGTTTTTGTATGAAAACACACTTCTGGTGGAACTTCATATGAAAGAACAAAGTTCGAATCGGATGGACAAAGTTAGTTGTAATTAACAGTTTTTGTATGAAAACACACTTCTAGTGGAACTTCATATGAAAGAACAAAGTTCGTTTTGGATGGACAAAGTTAGTTGTAATTAACAGTTTTTGTATGAAAACACACTTCCAGTGGAACTTCATATCAACGAACAAAGTTCGTTTTGGATGGACAAAGTTAGTTGTTATTAACAGTTTTTGTATGAAAACACACTTCTGATGGAACTTCATATGAAAGAACAAAGTTCGAATCGGATGGACAAAGTTAGTTGTAATTAACAGTTTTTGTATGAAAACACACTTCTAGTGGAACTTCATATCAACGAACAAAGTTCGTTTTTAATGGACAAAGTTAGATGTAACTGTGGCGAACCGGCCACAACTCCCAGACGCATCAGCACATAGAGAACAAGAGAGGACAATAGCACATAGAGAACAGTCGCAATCCCCAACAACGACAGCAATTCCTGGAATACAGTTCCCCGTCCTTACAAGCGCAACTGCGCAAGCAGTTGCACTGAAAACAATGCAAGGGATTGTATTCACGGATACAACACACATACAGACCGTGCAGCGTTAGCAGTCTGCACAACTCAGTCTGGATCCAACAGCCAACGTGAAAAGGTCTGCTCCTTCGGTTACGAGTTTAATAATAGTTTATAATAAAGATCAAGAAAATATTTGTCGGCCACAGCATTGGCAACATTGGTGACCCCTGACAAACTTTATTAGTGTTCCCCGACAAGCTACATAGTTGATCTTCCACGATATTATAGTAGTGATCCTGTGTTTCACGTGGCAATCCTTACGAACGGTGCCCCACGCAGCACCCTCGCAGTGCGTTCAA